>NW_016908248.1:67480-104846 GCF_001483705.2 Eufriesea mexicana | reverse complement strand
GTAGGGAAATGGAGCGCGTTACCGTAAGCCGCGTTAGAGCAGCAAGGTGCTTGACAGGTGAGCACCAAGGTCACGCTGGAAGGTCGTGCTCCGCCAGCAGCGAAGCCATCTTTCAGCCGCGACTCTCTTTGCTCGATTTTCAGCCAGCCTGTTTGATATAGAGCCACGTTCTTCTAAGGTTTGTCTCGCAGTCTGAGCTCCACTCCTTCCAGGTGGTCTGAGAATCTCTGTTAGGCGAGTGTGAGTTTGGACTGGGTTCTCAGTTGGGAGTTAGGTTCGAGGATGGTATATTATGTTTGTATTTCGTGGCAAAGGATTGCCGATAACGGTGTCGTAGGAACTGCCTGACAAACTTTGTCTGCGGATCTTCAGTTGGGCGAGTGTGATTTTGGTTTACAGTTAGGTGTTAGGATCGAGAATGGTAGGTTATGTTTGTATTATCTGACTGAGAATTGTTGATCACGATGTCGTAGGTAATAGAGTTTATCGAGTGCAACTTGGTCTACGGATATCGAGTTAGACGAGTGTGAGTTTGTGTTATGGACTGTGAGTTAGGTTTGAGGATAGCAAATTGTGTTTATATTTTGATGACTGAGGATTGTCGAGTCGTTTACAAAGTGTTGATAAAGCTGATGCATGGGATTGGGTCGTTGTTGCTTAGGTATTTGGGTTGAATTTTTGGTTAATCTTTTAGGTTACAGAATATTGATTATAAAATATTATAAAATGTTATAATCAAATATTTTATGGCCTTCTATTCAAGAAATGTATCGTATTACACCCTGCACTGGACTAACTGCATAGTTCATCTCAGTAAAATAATATATTTGTATAAAACAAATAATTATAAAAAATAATACATCTTCTTCTTTCAAATTTTAAAATATTAGATTGCCACTCTGTGTGCCTATTAGGTTTTATACAGAATGTAAAAATAAAATTTGTGCTCTTTTTGTAAAAGTACTCACATTCGTATTTATAAACGTAAACGAATCGCGTTTTACAATTATATTTATCGATATAGAAACTATTCGAAATTTTGACACACGGTGTTGCATACGTAATTATACTGTTAGTTCAATTTTAATTCTTCGATAGTTTCGTTGTTTTGCGAATACGTCCTTAATTTAACGTCACTAGTAATAAATATCTTTACCTTAAGTAATAACACTCGTCTTGACACGCCGTTCGCTGTTTTGTTTGCCTTTCTAAGGCTTTTTGTCCAATCACACGAAGACAAAAACCCAAACACTTAAGTCTATGGCATGTACTTAGATAATTACACCGAGGCCATGTATGCTATAAAGTAGCAGCGAATGTGTCAAGGGGCTGCGCACGACTATGGGTTTTAAATGCGATTAAATTCTCCGATGAAGCTAAATGTGATTTCAGAGTGAGCTTTTTACGTTTCGAAAGGATATACTTTAACCATCATGAGAATTTTGTTATGAAACGAAAAGTGACGTCGAAATGATTGCTTTTGCATATGTTCTTCGAGGTGCAAGATTTCAAGATTCTTTGAATAGGTCTAATACATGGTTTGGTTTGACAGAAAGAGAAGCAATTAATTTCGTTTTCTTTTTCTTTATTAAATACTGTCCTTTATTTCTTTAATGCAAAGAAAATCGAGAACCTATTGCTAATTCTCTCGCTAATTTTAACTCTGAAAATAATTAGGAAATATTAATCTAATTTGGAATTCTCAATGTGGAGTACTCGTTAAAAATTTTCTGATCGTTCCATAAACTTTACAAATACTAAATTGATTAAAAATTGGTTTGCTATATTACAAGAAAATTCAGCTAATCAGAAAGTTTCGATTTTAATAAAATTCTATGTATATGTGTACATGTAGAGCTCTGTATATAGTATGAGTTCTGTATATAGTAATCTTTTGTGAACGAAGAAATTTCTTTAAGGGATCTAAACGAATCTCCAAAGTCCCAGAATTTTTTTCACCATAAAATAACAGAGCACTGCAAATTAAACACCTCTTATACAATAAATTTTATTGTATCTTAGCTATTGCAAAGTTGCATTTGAAAAATTTAAGTCGTCAGTTTCATCTGTTTACAGTGGTATACTGTAAAACAAAAATGGCATTTAATTATATTAATTTCCCGTAATATAATGAACCAATGCTCATGTTACCTACTCTGTACTTTATTATATAAAATATATGATATAAAATTCGCATTAAATTTAATATCATATATTTTATATTTTATTTTATTTACATCGTTACACAACAGCTATCACTCTATCTATCTGTACATGGTGCACACTTATTTTACACGCGTTTTCAGCGCATGCCATAAGAGGCGTTGCGTGAAAGGTGAGGCATGAAAGGTTAAGGTACATGAATTTAAAATACAGTCGTTATTTAAATTAGCTCGGCGAAAACATATCCGATCATTATTTTATGCACACGCGTTAGATTTGTTCGAGCGCGTAATGCTAGTAGCCTGTTAATCGTGCTCTCAATAGCTGTTCAGCGTTTACATCGACATTGCCATAGTGAAAGGGTTGAAAAAGATCATGCGACAAAGACTAGATAATTCGACGCAGAGCAACTGCGTATGGTTTCAGACAAATGCCTTCAGCAGCTTTGCAATATTTCCTTCACTGCTTTCGAAAGTAGCTATTACCACAAGTATTCCAAAAAATAGCCTAAGACAATTAGATGTATTTCTGATCGGAAATACTTTCGAAGAACAATTTTCTTTTGGTCTCGTCTAACTGTTCTGTTAAAATCATGTTATAATTAATATTGATCACGAAGATCATCGATCAAACGTGAATACGTTGATTCCTAATTACTTAGGAAAAATGAGGTTTTCCCTAAAAGTAACCTAAGAAAATTGCACGTATTTCTGATCAGAAATACTTTCGAAAAACAATTTCTTCTTTTTCTTTCATTTAACTGTTCTCTTAAAATCACGTTATAATTAATTTTAATCACGAAAATAGTCGATGAAACGGGAATTAGTTGATTCATAATTAGTTAGGAAAAATGAGGTTTTCGGGATTTTAAATTACACCAATAATTCTAGAACATTGCACGCATGAATTTAATTAGTATAACGTTAATTAATAGATTATTCAAATGATATTCGTTATCGTGTACACCTGTGTTCCTTTTTGTATTTGTAAAGGTATAAAATCATTTTATTTGAACGAAACAGAAACATCGTAAATTAGCATATTCATAAATAAGTTTATCAGTCGCTGCGTTTCAAAAATTCCGAAATTGTTCTCCATTTTTACTCTCATGCTAATTTACATTTACCGAATATCACGCATGCTTTTAATGATCGATAATTATATAGAAATAAACGAGTAGCTAATATCTCTGTGCGATCTCAATCGTATCTCTATTCCTACGTTATATGCCACATCACTCGGTCATTACGCGTAATTACCAAGTCACTTCTAAACTAACCGAACAGAAAATAGCAATAAACAAAAGTAAACGTCCAATATGAAAGTGTACACCGGGTTTGGAATTTAGTCGTCATCGTAGTACGTTAACTCGTGGCGTAACAAAAGCCACTAACGATGACAAATTTCTTCTCGTTTGCTCCCTGTTTCTTTTGCACAGGCATGCTACGCTGAGTTCGCCTACACAAGAACGCATCTAAACGGTTTGAGACAGTGAATCACGCGGGCAATTCGCGGCAAATTAGCGATAAAGAGGCGGCCGTTCGCCAGAAAAGGACCGAGAACGAAAAGAAAATGGGCACAAGTAGTACTGGTCAGCTCTCGATCCTGTATCATGGATCATTTTTATATCCCCTTTTTCTTCCGTTCCTGTTTTCCCTATTTTCTTCTCTGTTTTCTCTCCTTCTCCTACAAACGTTTCAACGTCGAGATCTTCCTTCTCCTACTTTGTTAATTGCTCGTGATCCGATAAACTGTTTCTCTCCTTTGTCCGGTATTTTTGGGTGAAAAGAATGAACATTCTTTTCATGAATTTTTCTGATGAAAAATTTTTTATTTCACGTACAATTACAAATATACGGTAATGCAAAGTTCCCATCGTATTTCATATATGTTGTAGCCCATTATAATAAATTGTTTGTGAAATAGTAACTATGCATCAATGCATATAGCAATGTATGGATTAAAAAGTGTTTTTGATCTTGGGTGCAAAAATTCGTCTATAATTCAGTAGATATTGGCAATACTTCGCATTGGCATACTTCTTCTGTAAATTTAATGGATTTTAATAGGAAATGGATAACAATTTCCTGCAGCCCAAGACCCCGTGTATCTCGACGCGAATAACGGTGAAATGCGTAATATATTAACTATATTTTTACGATATTAAGTTACTTACTGTAAAGAAGGAAGACAGGAAAATGAACGATCAGAAGAAACGTGACAGCAACAAAGTATAAACGTTCTTCTTACACGGCACAAATATTGTAAGTTCTATATGGGAATGAAGCTTTCTATACGTTTGCACAGATTGACAAGTGTACGTGTACAAATTGACGGTTCCGATCCGAAGAAGCAGAAAAAAATTCGCGTATGAAAATTAGCAGGAAGGTTAGGTCTCCTGTATAAATCTCACCCACGTCACCATTCTCTATGGATATCATCTTCAGACGAGTTAAACTCTACCCGCAACTCAGTAATTCAAGAATTGCCACCGCTGTCATGTCCATGTCACGAACAGCTAGATCCTACACCATTAATCAGACGAACACAGTTATTTCTAAAAGCTAATCTCGCGTCAGCTATCCGTTCGCCTGTGGGACTAGAGGACACGAATGTGTTCGACAGTTGGAAGAATTGAAGTGTGGAAATGAAATAGGCTGGAAATACCATTTTCGAGGCTTGTATGAACCTAGTCGGGGCGAAAGGGTTAAAATATTAAATGGAAGATATTGTCATATAGAGTAACGTCATATAGAGTAACATGATATATATTTTATCAATGCACCTAAGTACTGCTAATTAAAACAACATAGATACCTCTTCAGAATTAATAGAGAAATTAATAGAGAATTAAGTGTGCTAATATAAGTATTAATTAAAATTGCAATCTAATCAATGTGTGATCGAAGAGTGTAGATCCAACAAAAATGACAGTATGAAATTGGCATAAATCAATAATATAGGAATAAATATGGAATAATAATATAACCAATAAATATATTGAATAAATAAATAATAATCTGTGTAATAATAATCAATAATTCAACAAAGAATAGAATCAATAAATATATAACCAATAGTCATTACAGGAAAAAATATTCCTTTCTTGCTAAAAATTGGTATCTGAATTGCGTTCATTCATTGCTGACACTGGTATCAGACTTTGTTATATACCTCGCTAATCTAAACGACACGCAATACTGTAATGCTAAAATTCCCACAAATTTTCCTCTGACGTTCAAAGAAAAACCCGGTTACGTAGAATTAAGATCCAGATTCAACTTCCTTCCAATGACCAACCGTCACAGCATTAGAAAGTATCTTCTACTCCCATCCGGCATCATGAAACGCAACGATGCGTTAGTAGTATCTTCGCTCCGGAACGTCCAACAAGCGTCGAAACCGACTGCGAATAAACGCTCATCTCATCGGCGTTGTAAACTTAATTCGGTGCAGCGTCCCTAACGACGCGCGTGGCCGTAATGACGACAAGTAAGTACCGTTTCCACGGGGAAAGCTGATCGCGGAATCGGAATGGATTTCCCGGAAACGCGCATGCGCGGCCAGGATAAAGTGACGCGGCGTGACGTTCGCCTGGCCGCCGATTTTGCACCGGTCTCGGTTTTATATAATGCGTAATTAACGGTTATGCTGGATGTGCAGCGCGTGTCGTAACGCGTTGCAAACTGGGAATCGCGTTACCGTTGTAATTCCGGGCTGAAGTTTGCTCAACCGCGTGACGTCGATTGCTGCCTCGAAATCGAGACATCGAACGAGCGCGGTGGTGGGGGAACGTACGGGAAGTAGTCCACCGAAGCGAGTAAACGGGACAGGGAAGCGAAAACGTGCGTACGTTGTCAAGTTTCGACAGTGACGAGTGATTTTTCTTCGGTCGAATTGTGTTTATTTGTCGACATTCTTGTTCCTCAACGATGCTGCTACACGAGTGCGATTGGGCGAATGATAATTTCCAGTGAGTAAATACTTTGAGATTATATTATTGTCGCGCGAAAAGATATTGGAGAATAAGGTTATGTGAGGTTACGTCGAGGTTCAGTTTGTTTATCGAGTTGTAACGCGTCAAATGTCTTTCTTCGTCATCCTTCTTTTCTCCGTTGCCTTTGTAAGGTTACTTTTGAGTATCAGTAACGAGATATTCGTGATTTTGAGTGAACGTTTGTCGTTCTCGATTTCATACCATTGATCCGTTAGGTTTATAGGTTATATTGTTAGGTAAGTGTTAGATTTTCGTGTTTTTCGTCGTAATTATTTAATCGCAATATAATATTTTATTCTGGTTTTTCGTGTCGTATTATATTATATCGTATCATTTTGCGTATTACACGTTACACATGGTAAATGTATATTTGTTATACGTTGTGGTGTAGAATTAGTTTAGTGATATTGCAAATCTGTTTTCTTGCAAAATTGTATTCCATCTAGTTATAGGTGAATTTTATGATAATCTCTTACGATAAACATCTAAAAAATTCTTTTAAAAGTCTTAAAATATAACTACTTGAAAATATTTAATTTGTAGATTACGAAATGTTTTTTTAAAACATTACCTATCTAAAGTATTATATTTCTATACGTTAAAGTATATTTATTTTAATTAATTTATTCTTTGTGTGTTCAGAGTCATATTTTCTATTCTTTAACATAATTTCTCAAACTAATTTAGGCTTTTAACAATTTTGATTATATTCCCCATTAAATTGTATTTATTTTAACTCAATTATACTTTATGTGTACAGAATAGCATTTTCTATTTTTTAACCTAACTTCTCGAATTAATTTAATCTTTACTCCAATATATAATTTATTCTTTTAATCATTTTTATTATATTTTGCATTATCTTCAGAATTATATTTCCTAAGGTTCAAGATATAACTTTTTCTATTAATTTACTTTTCATTTACTTCTATCACACTTCTATAAATCTGTGGTAATTTTATTTCCCCCTTCACTTTTAACTACATTTATCGTATTTTATGTAATCTACGCCCCAAAGTGTGTACTTTTACATTACCTTATTTTTTTTCTTTCCTCTCTTCGTTTCGTATGCTTCTATAAATGTTTTCAATTCTATTTTCCACGCCTTAATATAAATTAATAAATTTCCATATTAATTTCTCCGTTTAAATATTTCTATCGTGTTTGTGGAATTTAATGTATGCACGATCTAAAAATAGTTCTTTTAATTGACTACACGATACACCAAGATTGGTACGAGATTTAATACGAAACTAATTTTTACGCAGCAGAGATCCGTTCCCTTATGTGCTAGATAATGCACTACACTCGCTTCACTCTACGATACGTGACCTCGGAATTATATTTGACTCTTTGTTAATCTCTCATAAGCATTCCTCCTACATTACGAGCAAATTGTACGCCGCATTAGGATACTTACGCAGGGACTTATGGCTAACTTTAGAAACCCTTTCACTCTAAAAACGTTATGTTCTTTGTTTGTCTTACCACACCTTGAACGTATTCGAACGTGTAATTTGGCTTCCATCGGGCTTCTAGTGTTGTGGTTTGCCCAAATGGGAAACCTCGTTCATCGAAATATGATTTTATTAATAACCGCGTGCAAATTGCATCGATCTTGGCCTATTTAAAATTACACGTTTCATAATTACCTAAATATTTCTTCACCTCTATATTTTTTGTATTTTTATTTTTTTCTCGCGTTACAATGACCTTGTATTCAATTTCATTTTCGACCTCCCATGTGCACGTACGTATACTTTCAATGTATTGTACACATGTACGATACATTGCGAGGCTAATAATTCGTGGTAATTAAAGCAGTTAAAATTAGTGATTGAAACTAAGTTTATGCACAGTTATGTCTAGCAGGTTTAGCGAATAAATTTATTCGAAAGAAAAAGCTGCTGGGTATTGTATTTGAAATTCTAATGATATATTTAGTCTCGTAACGCGGGAAAATAATTTATCGTCACGCCAAAATAAATTTACGTCGCGTCAACTGCAAAAAGGCATTAAGTACTTCTAATACTATCCTTTAAAGATTTTATTAAATATATTCTCAACGATAAATTTAATTATCTGCGGTTGTAAAGACGTGCTGTATCAGAAATCAGGTTTCATTTTTCCCTCCTCTGATTTCTCTTTTGTATTCAAATAACAGATAGTTCCTTCTTATTACCAAATTTAATTGTAACAAGGAAGGAAATTATAGAAGTATTCCAGCATTTGCATTTTCCGGTTTTAACAAATGAATTTTGCATCTTAAACTGAAATCTCAAGATTCTGTCAATAAGAATAATAAATAATTCAGTGACATACAGAATTAAATATATTTAATATACAAAAATATAGATTTATTTTAAATAAACAATGTATAATAATAATAATCGAAAACGGTATTAATTAAAAAATAAAAAGTTTCGGTATGTTATTGATTGAACTTTTACTGCATGAGATAGCCTTAAAGCGACTTTCCATTTAACACACTAGCGCCACAGTTCGTACTTACAATAAATACACACGTTGTAAATGTCACATATACCGTTTAATTATTTTCCAATTTTACTTGTACAATCTTAAGACTTTCTACCCGTCATACATCGTTTTAAACATGTCGGTATAACGTCCACATTTCGTATACTTTCGTATGCCAGATTACATTTGAATCACGGATGTCCAATTACCCATGCAGCCTACACAAACTTTCCTTAAACTCAAATTCAATCTCTCTCTGTACCTTCGAAATGCAATTTTACAAACTTTGTCAACGTATAGACGAAATCCTGACGATCAAATGCAAACTTCTGCAAGAAGTTCCAATCGCTCAATTTCTCCTCCATCTACCGAGCCCCTAGAACTATCTAGCGAAGCAGAACTCCCTGATAGAACCCGAAAATATTCTTACCAGGGTATCGTAAACACGATATTCTGATCTCAAAGCCGGTACCTTCCCGTCAGAGTTTCTAGACTGACGTTCCTTGCGCAGTATCCGTTTAAAAACCGTGGCTGACACCTGTCTACGAAAGTAGAACGTCTCTGAAGGGTTCGAACGAGGTAGAAACCACGCGAGAGTATAACAGGCCGTGCTTGCTCGAAAATAGCCGGCTGTAGAACGTGGAAGTCGGTCCGTTTCGGCTGGCAATAAAATAGCTCGTCGATACGATCGGCTGACCACCCTGTATAAGGTGAACGGTGTGACCCTCGATGCTTCCCGGAGGCTCGCATTCTAACTCTTTTTCTCTTTTCTGTTGCAGAGGCTTCAGCGTCAGCGTTTGCAATTCGCAGCACATCTTCAAGCCGGTATCGGTGCAGGCGATGTGGTAAGTCGAGTTTTTTTGATATCTTACGAGTTACGCTCCGTGATTTCGGAAGCTTAGACGCGTTGCGAAGGCGTCACGGATGACGCGATGATCGTTCGAGTTTGAAGCTCGAGGAAGGATTATTTTCAAAGAACCTTTTATCTTAGATTATACTGATATACCTGGCCATAGTGGTGGGGACCGTGTCGCGAATTTTTGGATATTTTAGAGGCTACGTTTCGTAATTTTAGAAGTATATGATATTTTTCTAATTAGAATGTAGAGAATTCTTTATTTCTTGAGAGGTTCATAGGAAATTTTATATTTCACTCGTTTCGTTTCGTAATTTTCGAAGTTTAGGTTGTTTCAAAGACTTTTTGAACAGTGTGATGTTTCTTTAATCTTGAACCTTAAAGAATGATTGCTTTTAGAGAATTTCTTTCTTTTGATGCAGTTTTTATCGTAAATTAGTCAGTAAATTAGTTAATTAGAATTTTTAGTTAATTAGAATATATTTTTGGGTAAATACACTATATTTATTTAAATCTTAAATAAATGTATAGAGGTTTGGTATAGCAATCGTGTAACGACTACCTTTCGTCATTAGGGTCAACGATTTTTCCATTTAAAATTATTTCTTCCTGTTAGGAGAAATTGATCGAGAAATTTGCAACATTAGCAAAAAGAAATTTTGCATGTTTCTGCTAAACAAGTTTGATTTTCAAACTCAAGGAATAGCAACTTCTTTGGGGTCTTTTTCTCTCTTTTGAAAATTTTGCCATTAATAGATAGTGTATGCGAGGGGTCGACATTTAATTACTTGCTAAATTCCACAATTTTAGATTCTTAAATTGTTGCTAACAGGTAAAATTATGTTTTGATTCTTTAGATTCGAAGTTCAGGAAAGTCAAGTATCCAGTTCCATTCTCTCGTTGCTATCGAAATAATGAGAATCGAAAGTTATCTTCGACATCTTCACCTTGAAGATCTATTGGTCCGAAGGGAACAGACTTCCTGAAATTAATATCTTTCCTTGCAGTAATAGGAGAGTTCGATAAGAATTAAATTAACAAGGACTTCAATCTCATCGACTACAGAACTTCGTCTTAGATTTTATCAAGATTTAACCCAGATTCAATTTAACTGAACTAAAATAAGACGATATGACCCTTACAGATTACGCGAAATAAAACCCCTCTATTGAACAAGTTTATTTTTATTATTAGTAATTATTTTTCTCATTATTAGTCGTTTTTATTGTCATTAATTAGGTATCTTTTTATTATTATTCGTTTCTGTTAATATTAATTATTAGTTCCCAATTTTTCGTTGTTATTATTAGTAGTAGTAGTAATAGTAGTAGTGGTAGTATTTATTTATAAATAGCTTAATCTTCCACAGTCCAAATGTCGTCCTACATTTTATTTTGATTTTTAGACAATGAATCACTTTCGAAAAATAGTAAAATTACAGCTCAGTCTACATCTTCATGAAATTACGCTTTATTTCAAAAGACCATTTTTTATATTTCAATAAACGAAGGAAAATACAAGAGTTTGATAGGAGACCTAATTCTAACCACGCAAAGGGTTGAACTATCGCGTCGTCTATACATATGAACCTTTGATTTGTGAAATCGATTCGACAAGACCCAAACAACAACTAAAAATTCATTTTAAATATCAAAAATACAGCATCGATCAAGTTGTTCGACGTAAAAGTTTGAAAAGATTCAAAAATCGGAATTAATTACTCTGAGCCCATGACCGACACGTGCAATTAAATGCTCCCACCTATTAAAATACCACGAGCATCTCCACACAGGTTTCATATCTAAATCACATCGCATCAGATCTAAGATCTATCATCGGATCTGAATCGCAGTGTAATATCGGGAAGATGCGCGAAGTCACGTGTCATTCCCAAAATAAACGATTCCATCAAGCAGGAACGATCATCAAGGTACACCTAATAACCATGACTAACAAATAATCCCGTATAATTACAACGGATGGTCCGAGACGACACCCACGGAAGACATATAGGGTCAGTCGATAGAACTCATGAAAGGGGTCGACCCACGTAGACGCGAACCACGATCGATGTTCTAAATGAAACTAATAATAAGTGCATTCCCGTTGCACATGCAGCCACGTATTTCCTTTTCCCTGACAAGAAACGCGTCCCATGTGCAAGATAGAGTGAACGTGGCCCGATCGGAGCGTCTAGCTAGGCTCTAGAAATCGCAGTATTTCATCAGAGAGTTATAACGATTGCGTCGAATGCTTGATACTTTGAGTTATTTTTACTCTCGACACTGAGTTATTCGAGCAGTATGTTGAAAGATATTTTTACTCGTCTAATGAAGGTTTTGTCTCTGTCGACTGGCTTGGGCCACGAGTGGCTCCTGCGGTTTGGAACGCGTTTAAGGAATTCGTGCTTCTAGCTAGCTAGACGCTTTCTTCCTTCTTGCAAGCTTCCTTTTGCAATTCTACAACGAATAGTTGCTTAAAGAATAGTCCACGGTATAAACGTTCATATTCTTCACAATCGTTTCAAGGGCCTAGGCCTTCAGTGCGTGACAAAATCATAGCACATTCTATAATTCTCAGTTTTTCTCGAGTAACTTCAGAGCGGTATATCTCGACAAAAAAAAATTGCTTGATCATAAATCCAATTTGATTTTAAAGATGAGGCTTAGTGCTGTACAAGGCAGTTGATAAAGATTTTGGAAAAAAATTACTGTCTTTAAAATATTTTCGTGAAAATGCCAAGAATCGATATACTTATTTATCTCTTTCATAAACCTAAGGTAGTAAGCATCTTCTGTTTCCATATTCGGATTCGTCACCTGATAATATATATTAATTATAATATTTCCACTTTCAAAAGTCAAAATCTCGTTGATCCTTCTTTTCTTGGTACGTGTGTTATCATTTTGTCGCAGTCAGTTTTCACATAAACGAGTAAAATTTGTACAGAGAATTGTAAGCTGTAGTCAATATTCTTCTGTATGATTGAGGAGCAGACATACTATGCGAGTACACGTGTAACATATGCATACATTGTACGATATTAGTTTCAAGAAACATTGGAAATTACAGGCTGTTCCATTATTCTGTCGCATACTGTATATATTATATCAGAATTTGACACCAAGTCGCCTGATCGCGAGACCGTCGTGGATAGTAGGAATGTAGGAATCAGCATGAGAAAAGGGCACGGAATCTCGTGGACAGCTCGCGATTAGATGCTGGAGTAGTTGAGGAAACTCAACGGGAGAAAAATGGACTATCCGTCGAGACAGAAGGCTCGAAAAGAAGAATCGAAGCGCAACCGAGATGCTATCGACGCGGAAGAGGATCGAGCTGAATGGAAAGAAAAATGAAGCGTGGGCCGGGGCTTAATTGGTCGGCATCGCAATTGTCTTATGCACGACTGGACGATGAGGAACTTTCTTACCTGCCCAACCTCTTCCGCTCGCGGATTTTTCAGCGCGGGTGAAAACACGTCTCGTTCTTCCCACATGAATTGTCTTCTTGCGATTGTGTTTCACCGTTCCGTTTCTTGCCACGTGTCTAAACGCGTGTAAACATATTCACGTACCGATTTCTTTCTCATTTATTCTATTTTAGACAATTATCGTTTGTGCGTTAATTACTTCCTTGTTTTGCCTCCTTTTCCAGTTATTCTTTTGTTTATTTCTTCGATTTCAGAGAGTAAACCACCGTGATTGTCCAGAATAATGGCTATTTTCAAGAATCTTTTTTCTTTTAATTAATTTCATTTTTTCTTTCTTGTAGGTGTCTTTGATTTAATGGTTTTGAAAATTTTTCCAATTTTTGAGGTGTTAATTATTGCAGCGATGGCAAGCATTGGTTTTTCTTATTTTTACAAATTTTATTTTGATATTTTGCGAAGTCATTTTCGGGATGCTAAATGTTAAGGAAACGTAAAATAAAATAGAATTCGAATTTTTCAACCAGTCACGGTGGTTTTAATTGGTCTATTAGGGAACTTTCGCTGCGGATATAATAATTTATTTCTGTATAACGGGTAGTGTGAAATTCGAATTGCTTATTATTTTAATATTAGATTTATCAAGTGAGTCAAAATTGCTGGTTTTCGACATTTTAGTTTTGCAGTTATAGAAAGCAGCCGGTTTTGCTAAAATTAATATCTGCTATTATTTAAACAGAGATGTAATTACATGTAGAGCCATCTATCTTCGTCATACCGCTTTAATTATTATCATTCGAGTATAATACCTTATTAGCGATACCTAATTACATGGACTAGCCCAAACCAATTTATTTTCAACGTACCACTTCAATTATTATCATTTGTACATAGTGCGTTTAACTTCACATTTCAGATCATTAGTCATGCAATTAAACGCAGAAAGTTAAACAAGGGAAACGTGTTTGGAGTGAAATTAATTTAGACAAGTGAAGCACTAATTTCGAAGTAAATATCAAATTTAAATAGCCTAAAGGTACTGGGTGCGTGTAACGAATACTCGTGCCTCGGAATGAAAAAGAAAGCAAATACGTTTCTTCTCGTTTCGAGAGCAACCTCCTTCAGTAGCTCCATCGAAACATAATAATTACGAGTCAAGTGTGCGTATGGCTGGCAACAAATTACCCAGGCAGCTTTCGAGAAGGTAAAACTCTATTGAGAGAGAGAATAAGCCAATGTGCAAGGTCGTGCAATATAGGAACGCAACAGACAATTGGGGTTGCATCTTGGACGATTACGGTTGTCTAGATTTTTGAAATTTTCTCTTGAACGTAACTGTACTCCAAGATATTCGATCTTATGTACTCCTTTCATTTGATACCATGTATCACCATTGATCCTTTACATCGTCGTGTGTTATGGGAATATAACGAACAATCTAGGTTTCATCTTAAATGATGAAGATTCGAACAACGATTGCCTAGATCTTTGAAATTAATTTCCTCTAAAATGAACTGTTAATTCAAGAAGTCTGATTCCGTATATTCCACTTGCGAGTATTTTTGCAAAAAGAATCCACGTCGATTAGTACAATTCACGGATCATCCTGCGCATGACTCTCCGATTACGCGTTTCTCGTAACTCCTAGCATCTGCCATCATCAGTCAGAATTTTTCCAAATCCTCGCTGCACCTCTCATTCCGATAAACAGCTCGTCAACCATTTTAACAAAATCAAATCTCGCCGAATCTGCAGCTTGAAATATCGGTCATTACCCTCTCTTACCTTCTCTTAACTCCTTTCCTGACAGAGTAATATTCCAGTACTTCGTCATCGTTTAACAATGATCGAGTGTCAGTTTCGTTCGATCGTCTCATCGGGGAGTTTCTATTCTATGAATAGACAGGACGAGAGTCTCCTTGTTCATCGACTCTCGTCGATTTTTAGCAGGAGCCGTGGGTGGCTGTCGAGCGGATAGAGAACCGTGTCGAATTTTCGTAGGCGGAAATGCGGATCGATTCATCAATCGTGGAGCATTGTAGCGCTTCTCTCGAAAGATCGCGGCCCATTTTGGCGTGAGACGCGTCCGCAGCTTCTCACGGTGTCATCGAGGATGGAAGGTGTCGGTTCAACGACATCGCTGGAGACTGATCGATCCTCCAGGCATCCTCTGCGAGCCACTCGAGTCTCGGTATCGAGCCACTGATTATGACGCCGGATCGTGCTTGAAAAATGCCACGTAGGAGACGCGTTTGGGATGGAAAGGGTGCGACAGGAAAAGAACAACGTCGGATTTGTTGGGCAAGAAGAGATGGAGGTGGAGATGATGGCGTTGGCTGTTAACCCTTTTGTTACGGCAACATTGGCTGAGTAGCTGTTAGAGTATGGCTATGCTGATGGCTGGCATTAGGTGTCTGAACGATGAAGATACGTGGATTAGGGAATATATGAAGGGGAAATGTTGGGTTGCTGCTTATGAAATGGTCCATTTTCTAAGTGCGTGAAATCTTGGAAAATCTTACACTTACTTTTCATTTAGTTAAATCAGTCATTTGTGTCGCGCGGGAAAATATAATACAATATGGAAACAGGAAAAAGAGAAGGAAATTATTTGATTACAACTGAAGTAGTAAAAGGAACGAGAAAGAAGGATGGTTTTAGAATATTACGATATAGCAAGTAACTATTTTCTAAATACAAATTTCAATTATTCGATCGAAATTAGGAAAACTAGATACATGGGTTAAATTTTGATTAGGGAAAGTTAATATAAATATAATATATATATAAATAATAAAAGTTAAAGTAGTATGATGGTAATCTATTATTTAAAATCACTATTATTTAAAAGATACGAAGATAGAATATAACGTTGATTCATCCTTTGCTGCGTATGGTAACCTTAAACCGAGTTTCCCTTTAACTCACTAGCGCCACCACGGTTCATATCTCCACTCAGACGTATCGTATGTTTCGTCCAATTCTTTTCTAATCCTATCCATATAATCTTGTAATTTCTTCTTTGCTACATGTCCCATATCGTTTCAATCATTTCAATTAATCAATATTTTGATACTTTATTCTTTAAACGTGGCAAACATAAACGTTCGAATATTGTTATATTCGAGTGTATGTCCTCAAATCTTCACGAAAAGCGAAATCAAAATTCAAAGATACTATGAGTACAAACCGTAGATATAGATCATAGTTCACTCAGGGAACATCAACACGATGCTTTTACTCTGCGAAATATAATTTGGCGCGTATCACACGCTATTTGAATGCTCGAGTGAAACATACGCGTCGAGTTGGTGTCGAAAAGCAGTAGGTGGTACATCGTCTGCAATTTGAGTATTTCATTGTTGCGTTGTAGCGTTTCGTTAGACTCGAAATGGTCACAGCTTGAACGATTCGACGAGTGATACAACCAAGATCGGAAATTTTTTCTGTCGAAACGCTTGGATTTCTTTCACAGTTTTGCAGGCCGAGTCGAGCCAAAAAACGATCTCGGATCGGGCGAACATGGCGAATAGGTGACATCGACAAGTTGCAACAACCTCCATGTGATCTATTGTCGGGAAACACGCGGTGAAGTTCGTCACGGCACCGAGAACTCTGTCGGTCTATCGTCGTTGACGTTGTCGTCGTCCTATTTTTGGAGAAGCCTCGTTGGACCCGACCATCATCGTGGTGGGGTTGCTCGCGACCATGGACCACCGACCGCGCCATTTATGGACGCGCCGCGTGGTCACTTTGTACAATTCTGCTTTGCAACCCCGAGATTGCACGCATACCTGCAACCCCGTTACTATACTCGGTTGAAATTCGCCTCTGTTGCACGAGCTGATTCGCAGGGTTCGTGAATCTGGATAGAATTTTCAGAAATTTCGATACATTGCGATAATGATTCGTTATATTTGCTGTTTTTATATTTATGAATTAGAACTTTGCGTGGAGATTGCTATACAGGGTGTCTCCCAAAGATATGTACGACTGAGTGTCAGGTGATTACTCCTAAATTAGTCATTTCAACTTTTTGTCATTTGGAGGTTAGTTTTTAAGCAACTCAAAATGAAAAATTATCATTCTTTTCTCTATACTTTGAATTATCTTTATGTATGTTCATTCACGTCTGTCACTATAGTCATCGAGTCTAGATACATTACGTAACAAATTTTCTGATTCATTAGTTTAATAAATTTTCCGATTTAAATTTACCGAATCACTGTTAAGTTTACTGTCATTTAATCAAATGAATGGGAATTAAATGACTCGCTCTGTATTCGAATAATCGTATAATCAAAATTCGCATTATGGATGTTCGAATGTTTTATGGTTAAAACATAATGTTTTGCCTCGTTTTTAGCAAGGGAGTTCTAGTTTCTCTACTTAGAAAATTTATTATACGTGTTTGCAATAGATTTATCGAAATTAGAAAAGCGAATAAAGAATTTAAAAACGCTTGGATGAAATAGGATGTAGATGTTTGATAAAAATAAAAAACATATTAGACGTTTCTTATAGAGACGAGAAAATAAGTTTTCTTAGGCTGTTATAGTTTCATTTGACACAGGTAATAAACGTTTATTGCGATATAATTCTCCCTTTTGACTTTCTTGATTAATAGTGTATCTGAAGCTAAATAAAATTTAGCAATCTTAAATAATTGATGATTAGTTGTGTTACTATGATATATCGATTGTTGGAAACAGTAATATTCGTTAATTTTTCGGATAGATAGAAAGGTAGTTTAAATTGGATTTAGAGGTTGTTGATATTTAGCATATTGAAATTTGAAATATGGAACTGGGATACTTCATCTACAGTTCGCAGAAAACGATATCAGGGTGTTTTAACAAAAAGCTTTCCATTCATACTTTGTTCCAAGCATTTTCAAAGGAAAGACCTTTGATGCTGTGGAAACTTTTCACTCTGGAGTAATCGAGGATCAGTCTACATTCTGCTCCAATTTCAAAATAAAAGGCACGATATTAAAGCTTCTGCATCAAGAACTTCACTCCAAATGCGTGTTATTTCTGACATTTCTGACGAAACGATCCCAGTGAATCTATTCTCGCAAAATAATTCAGGGACATTCGATATATTGTATATTTAATTATTTTTCTTAATTAAAATAATTTTTCAACAGCTGTAATTTCGTGAAGAGAAATCGTACAATATTTGTGAGATCAATATAGAACACAGTCTGAATTTTCATACCTATTTTGAATTGTGACCTAGATGTTCTTATGGTAGGAAACGAAGATAGTTCTTCGCTCAAAAAATTGTAAGGCAGTTTCGTTAAAAATCTTGAGATCCAAATTATTAAGTTCTGTTTTCAGAAATTTCATATAATTTCACGTGCTATTTTCGTTACCAAGTTATTTAAAGTGTAGTGTAGATATAGTATAGATTATATAGTACACAGTATAGATTCAGTTTTGCATATCACTGTACCATGGCTTGAATTTTGTTTGATATTCGGTTATTGGAAACCAATTTGTGGAAGATGAAACTTGCTGTGTGTATAGGATTCGAATGTTTGGATATGCCATGATGAAACCGCTGGAATTTCAGCATTTGACGTCACTAGTCATTTTTTACGAGTTTCAATTTAGAAAATGCATCGTAAAACTGACGTATACTTGAATTTAGCCTTTGAAGGAGCTTACGTAGATAAATGTTAGGATGGTTTGAAGTTGATTGTAGAATTTAAGACATCGGGGAATGAGTCGAGATAAAGGTCAGAAAATGCCATCGACGATGTTTTAAAAGAGATTACTGAAAGTGATAGGAGACAAATAGTAAAGGAGATGATGTTTGCAGCTACTTCGCATTCTAATTATCCGTCAGTTTATGCAGACAGAAGATGTAATGAGAATTAATAAATAAGCTTCGAAAAGAGATAAATAATAGTTGAATATTTCTATATAAATATCTCACGTAGAGAAATTTTGTATTTTTGCAAAATAGGAGTAAAATTTGAAATTAATACAAATTAATATTTGTATGTAATATTTCCATATTTGTGGTGTAATGGAAGTAAGACAGAAATAAATAAGATGAGTAAAAATAGAAAATTTTAATTCTAAAGATATTATAAGTAGTCAGAGTTTTGCTGTTTCTATGAGTAATGGATTATAATTGTTTCAATTGTAACTGTTTCAGTTCTTAAAAATTGAATCATTTCGAAATATGAGAAATGAAGGTAGCATTAAAAGAATTTTGGAAATTTAGGATTTTTAATGAGGAATCACTGGAAAAGTCGTGTAGAATTATATGAAAATTGTTTTAATTAAATCTAATCTAAATGAACAGACTTTTCTCTCATTTTTTATTACGTCTATTTATTTTACAACGACGTAAAATTACTTTTTCAAATTGGCAGAAATTCCAATCTTCATATTAATTTCATCCTTCTATCAAAATTAATTTCTTTCATTTTTCCAAGAGCAAACGTAGCAGATCGTATATGACATTAAATCACGATGTCATAATCACCGACGCAAATTCTTCAAAAATGAATTTATTCGTGCTGAAAATTTTATGTGCGAAGTCAACGTTTCGCACGTATCGACCCAATAAATTTGTATTTATTTATGCCGTCCTAATTTCAATATTACTTCAGGAATTTTTGAATTAATTTATCGAGGGATAAAGAAATTTAATTAAAAATCGTGAAACATTGATCAAATTGTGTTGCGAATAAGAATACACCGTGGGTTCATCCGAACACGGTAATTTTCACTAGCACTCGAGGAAAGTTCTTATTTCGAGACATATGCCTGACAGATTCCAACACTTTCTCCCTCAGGTCATATTTCACTGCATGCAAACTTCTTCGCGGGATTAAAAACACGTACGTAAATAGCTGAAACAACGACTGACAGGCAAGTGAAAAAGTCTCGCGATCAAGCGTAATTAGACAAAAGTCATAAAGCAACGAAAGTTAGCCAACTACTTAGTCCCGGCTTAGTTCAGGTACATGCAATCAATTTTCATTAACGTCGCGTCGTTTTTCATTTCTTACGAGCAGAACGAGATTATAAAAAGATTATTTCTTTAGCCAATTATTAGTCAAGCTTCTTCAGTTCTGCTCAGGATGTGTTATGGTTGAAAGCAAGTATAGCGTTGCGAGGGAAAATTGAATTATTTCTATTGGCATAGTTGTAGTATGATATACTAGTAACAGTAATTCAAGTTGCACGAGTTCTTTTCGAAAATAGATGAGAATATTTTTCTACAGAAATTAGCAGATATCTGTTATTTGTTACTATTTATTAGTAGATATTTATCATTGTTCGTTATTACTCATTGGCAGGTATTTATTATTAATTATCACTATTTGCAGGGATTTATTCTTACTTATTAGGTATTACTTTAGATATTCAAGATCAGTTTTACCAGTGTAGGACGTGATTATAATATATATACCTATGTTTGTAAGGAAAAACACTGCTTGTCATTTACTTATTAGCATTTTTATCGAATTAAATAATCTTTTTAAATTAATACGCTTGTCTTTTTGAACAAAGTATAATTTTTTAAAAACGTGGCATGCGGTGTTTTTTCTTATAAAATCATAAATAAAATTTTCTCTTTCAGTACGAAAATTTTATTTCTTACGTGTGATAGTATTGAAGTACTATGTATTCAAAGAAGACTAGTTTTAGTTTATTGATATATATCATATATCTTGCAATTTCTAAACTTCAACATTCATATTACACATCTTCGCTCAATTTTATTCCATTAATCAGCCTTTTGAAACATTTTACCTTAGAAAATAATTCCATTCTCGTCAGGCAAGACCTAACCTTGTCTACCTACAATGAAGCAATTTGTAGGATAAAATTCACAATGTCAAGAAATATTCTATGAACACCATGTTTACAACTGCGATTACAAATTCCTGCAAATCATAGTGAGAATAAGTATGAAAATATTTAACAAAGGCGAGCCTAATAGCAGTATTCTGATACATCATGCACTCCTATTCTGTATTCAATATTCTCGCTATTGAGTTATCCTGGCTTGCACGTTTCGTCGTCAAAACGTGGTAGTCTGATGCACAAACCTCGAACAAGCATAGGAGATTCACAGTGATTTACTAAGGATGCGTGATCCATGATTTATCGAGTTCCCTGAAAAGCTAGCTTGGCCGATGAGATTCGTTGGTCTCTATCTAACAGGCTTCCATTGAGTTTCCTCCATTTTCATCTCTGCGTCACCTTGACACAGAAATCACGAGCTGCCTTCTGGTCCAGGAACACTAGGCAAAGGATCTTAATTGATGCGCATAACCTAATTAATCCTGACTTTGAGGACAAGGAGTTAGGATTAGGTCTGTGAATCAGGATCGTCTTCTGATGCTTCTGACGCTTGGGATGCCCATTGGAATACATTTACTTAGTCATCTGTCAGAATTCGGACTGTTTATTACCCAGTAAACCTAAATTTTTCGTTCCAATATATATATATATATATAAAGATATTGCACGTAAAACTGAATTCTCGCGTGTCCTCCTTTTTCTATTGCCAAGACACCTTGGTGGAAGGATCAGAAGGCGTGTTCGAAGTCGATAACGTATAAATAATCATCGCACCTTGGAACGTTATTTACATAAGCAATTAACGATCGTGAAGGTGAAGACTTGTCGAACTGGAAGGCAGGTGGCTTATGTTTTCCGTAGCCCGTTTACTTTCACTGTACTGTCGCTGCACGTTGATTCGTAATGCTACCTGCGCGTTAGGTAATCGATGAATAATGAAGCGACAGCGCGGAAAGAAAGTGGTGCTTCGACGGGAAATTTCGAGCTTCCTGCGGTATCATAAATCCTGTGCGGGATTTTGGATGGAGAAAGGTGTTCCGAGCAGGAAGACAAGTATCCGGAAAGAAGTTGTTCAGGAGTCGCGACATGAATTCGTAAAGGCCACGAGCGATCGACCCGTTCGGGCTAGATCAATTATGTAACATCGATGTTTCGTCCGAAACTTCCATTAAAACTTGGTAACATGTAAAGAGAAGATCTTCAT
Organism: Eufriesea mexicana; assembly: GCF_001483705.2. Taxonomy (NCBI): domain Eukaryota; kingdom Metazoa; phylum Arthropoda; class Insecta; order Hymenoptera; family Apidae; genus Eufriesea; species Eufriesea mexicana. The sequence continues at coordinate 82,889 of NW_016908248.1, read as the reverse complement.
GCTGGTTGGAACTGTCGAAAGATGCTGGATACGTGTAAAATGTATGCAAATTTGCGCGGAGATATTCGTGTTTTGTAATTTCGACTATAGTATACTTTTATAGTCTCTTTTTAAATCTATGATCCTCTTAGGTTGCAGGTATTTCGTAATTTAAGAACGTATTTTATAATTTCAGCGATGATATATTATAGTAGCCATTTTCCCTTTAAATCTATGATCTTGTTAGGTCATGTAGTGTTACGTTTAAAATTTATTCAGGGAGATTGGTATTTTGTAATTTCAACTAATAGTATATTGTTATAGCCTCTTCTTAAATTTATGATTCTCTTAGATCATGTAGTGTTACATTTGAAATTTATGCAAAGAGTTAGGTATTTTGTAATTTCTACTATAGTATGTTATTAATTTTATTTTAGATTTATAATCTTCTTAGATCATCACGTAGTGTTACATTTAAAATTTACTCAGGCAAATTGGTATTTTATAATTCCAACAATAATATTATTATTGAATCATGTAGTGTAACGTTTAAATTTCCACGGATTGTGTGCCGAAATTTTGAAATATCGAAATATGCAGGATATACAAAAGAAAACTTATTAGTTATAATTTAAATTATTCTATGTTATTATACTTTTCTTTTTCCAAGTCTAGCGATTTAAAAATGAAAAGCACACTCCTACGAATTTTCAGGCTCGTCCACGATTTGCGAATTCCTACATATTGTATCTTGTACTACTCGTCCAACAGTCTCTAAGATAGTCTAATGAAAGTCTATTCCAAGGATTATCATCGTATATCCTACAACAAAGTACTAATTTTATTCTTCCAATCTGAGCACACCTCGATAACCAGTGTCCCAGAGTTTCCAATTTCTGAGTCCACCATTTCGAATCCTCTTAGACACGTCTCTTTCTGTACACGAGCAAATTCCCATTAGAACACTTAGTTCTAGTACTCTCCACTCTGGCCATCGGTTTTAGACACAGTCGACAGGCAGCTACAGTCCGAATATCCTTCCAGTTTCCAATATCCACGCCTGTTCCCTAGCTTTGTCGATTTTCACCTCCTCCAAGACGCTGAGTCTAATCTCTAGCGAGTTCAATCTAATTCCGAACCGGTAACCAAGCCTCTCTGTCCACTTCCCTCAACAACAGGCGACTCAGTCTTGTCGTTCTACAATTCGTACTCCTGAGGGTCTCTTCAGGTCTCGTAAATCATCACCGAATATTTCCTGTCACGATCCAAGTTTGCAACATACCTAGATGGCATTGTCTGACAGAGGATTTGTTGAATGATGCACTCTGATGCACTCTGATACACTCTGATGCTTCAAAATGCAAAGTCTGGTTGCTTGTCTAGTTCGTATTGCAGAATATACGAGATTTGGATTTAGTGCACGTGGTTTCTGTCGTGGGTCAGATCTTACTGCCTTATCAGTTTTAGAGTCCTTTTTATTCGTTGGAGTACAGAGACTTGGATACGAGGATGTAGGGATGCGAGATTGGTTTTATGTTCTGGCAGTAAAGTGGTGATAAAAGAGGGAAGGATGTGTGGGTAAGGAAGCTTGGTTATGGTCGGATAGGGTATCGAGTGTGACAAAAATCTCAGGTCTCTTGCATGAAATTGCTTAATTATTTTATCCAGAATTTGGCAGAATAGCTGTCCCCTGTCAGGTCATAGAATTTCAGTAGACCTACAAGAATATTTGTAAATAATATTTTAACGAAGCTCAATAGTCATCTTTTCACTAACAGTTAGTTATTTCCATGCTACTCGAATTTTTGGGTTCATGCAAAGCTTCGGGATAGATCTCCAAAGGCTCTCTCTGTAAACCTAAGCTAACCTGAGAAAGTTAATTACGAATTCCAATACAACCGTTGCGTTTATGGGATTGTCATGGCTACGTGACCCTTTAAGAGGGTTACGAACTTCTTCTAAAAACATCTTGCTTAACGGTCTTTTCGAGCGTCGTTAGGTTTTATGACACCATACAGAGGCTTCGACTTGTTCTCCCGAAACGTGTGCCGAATATTCTACGAGTGGTTTCAAAATCCTACGAGTATTCAGAGTTCGTCCAAAATACCTGAATAGAGTCGATAGATTGGTACTCTGCTGTTCTTCAGGCTCCCACTGTATTCGTGAATTCGGTTATTTCGTAAACTGTCAAGGATCCTGTCAAGTTCCAAATACAGCGAGCAGCTATACTTGCCAGTATTAATTAAATAGGATCAATCCTAGTGTTCAGGATTTATATTAATGTTCAGGATCGATGACACACATTGGGCCTTACATGGTTGGTCCGTAACACCTAGGTCCACGTGTCTGTTAACGCCATCATCCCAGGACAAGTAAGAATTATTTATGTCTGATTAGTGTCTGAATAAAAGTCAGGGTGAATAATTAAAAATGGAGAAGTCTGTGACCTATTCCTAATCTTATCGTCATCGCTATTTAACGGGAAATATAGAATCCATAACTCTCTGAGGCACGGTGGGATTAAAAGTGTCCCACCTTATTGAAGTACCGTAATGCATGCTGGGACATCTTTAGTCCCACCTCGAAGTATTGCAATAGCTGTATGCACACAGGTTTATATTTCGCCTTATTTACGTAAAGCAGTTGGTAAAACCTTCGACAAATATTATAAATGTATTCACTCGTGTTGGCAACGTTTAGCATGCCAGTATAGGTTCATCAATTGTCGCAAGTGAAAGGTTTATTGCGACAATCTTTCTTTCCTGGTTTTATATTTTCACATTACGTGATCCCTTCATTAGCAAAAATATATTATTTTTGTTTCATTTAAAACGCAATCAAATTTCTATGCAATATGGGTTTATTTTATTATCCGAAATCGTGTGCCTGTAAAGAGTTAAACAGTCATTACTCGCTGGTAATTTAGAAAAAGAAGATTAAAAATAACGAATAGTGACATCCTCGAAAATAGCAAATGATCACGTGTAGGTTATTAGCTCGAGGGTAAGTCGTTATCCTGAACAGGTATCGATACCTCGATTAATTAATCATTCTGCATTCCATTTCGTTGCCAGTTCATCGAACCGGCAGGGGAATTAAATCTAATTAGAGATTCGATTCATTCTCGAATTCCAAATCTCGGTAAAAATTCGCAACACGCCCAAAGTGTGCTCGCTGAGCATCCTTCTCGCGATTAATTAGAATTTAACGGTAGCTCGCATTAAATCTAATCCGAGTTTTATCGAGATCGTATATCTGCTTTGAACTCGGACTCGGTGATGGTAAATTCCGAAATGGTAAATTCCGAAATGTAATTATCCGTGTGTGAAAAACGGTTTGCCGGGAAAAAGCAGTTGAATATCGCAAGAACGACCTCGTGTCTATCGAAGAAAAATCCTCTTACGATGGATAATTAGGCTTCGGATATAGAAGCGAATGATTAACACCGGTTTTATTACGTGTATCCTAGGATTCATTTATTTGTGAAATATCTGACGACGCGATCGCCGATACCACGACCCAGTTTCTCTTAACAGTTATCCGAATAACCAGTTTGCTCTTCCTTAATTTCACGATTAGAACCTTGTAATCCAAGAGCAATCCTTTTTCGTTTCGGCGGATAATGTTCAATTTCTCGCCAACTATTATGCTATCAATAGGATATGTACTCCGGAGTAGCTGGAAAATTGTGGACTAATTAGCTTTATCGTTGAACAAACTGCAAGCATGATATGTAATTTTAATTTTATTACGTAGCTTTAATTACCTTGATAATCATTGTACAGGATAAGCATCGTAATTGGAACAGATAGTTCTCCTGTTTTTGTCAACGTAGGAGGATTAATGTCAGAAAAAGGAATTTTGTTTTGGCATTTCGTGATTTCAGTTTGTTAATCATCCGAATGTCTATATTTGCGTTGCTCAGGTTCCAAATTCATCGTGTCTTAGTCGTGATGTCATATTTTTATGGATTTTTCGTATCTCGTGGATGATAGAGCCGTGTATATGGGATTAAGGTTAAGTAGTCAAGAAAGGAACGTTTTGCTGGGTGTTTCGAGGTAAAAAGGGTGCAAAAACAATGCATAAATATGGATGCAGCGAAGGTTGGAGCAATTACGCTTTTTCAAGTGTCGCAAAAATTCGGATTACTTCAGCGGGTAATTTGTACGTAATGTGACAAAAAATATCAATTTAAGCGAAAAGTGGGATTGGGATCACGTGTTTATGACAGTTACGTCGCAAAAAAGAATTAATTGAATTTATGGGAAAGATAATCCTTCGAAAATGTAAACATGCAGGAATTCTTTATAGCAGGAATTAAATATTTACAGAAAGCGTGGAGAAATTATTTAATAGCAAATTAAATATAGGGCAAAATGGGAATAACGATTGAAACAAAAATTGTATAATAAGAAATGAAATTTACGTAGAAGGTAATAAGGTAATTCGTTGAAAATATAGGTACACAAAAATAATAATTTTTCATGATTATTCGGATCATTTGGTTTCGTAGCTTTGCGTATTTCGCTTATTGTACTTTACAGACGTAGTAAAATCATTGGCCTGTAACGCGTACGAGAATATAAGTGTACCTGGATAACAATAATCAGAGAGGTAGAATGAAAATAAATAATTGCATAGAATTACGTTTCTATCTCGATAGAAGTTCATATTAGTTTTTCCAAAGGCAACAATATATTCGCCATGACCGCAAGAACTATTCATCTCGACTGGTTTGCTAATTCCAGCGTTTAAACATAATAAATTTGTACGCAGGTGATTTCTTCACTCTGCTATCCGCCATGCGTACTTCGTAAACATTCCATGAGTGATAAATCTAGAGTCTTTCTATCCACGTCCAGCTTCTTCCACAAATTTATCACCAGCAACACCTACTGAACCTAAGGAATGGCAAAATTAAACTCACCGTGGCGTACCTCGTTACTTCAAATTGCACATCGCGCGAACCGAAGTATAAATTACCATTTACCATCAGCACCAAAGATAACCGGGCTTCATTTTTCCACGATGCATCCCTCGACGATCACATCCTTCCGGAACATCGCATCGCTACCTGTGCCCCAACAAATCATGCGAACAGTGAAAAATACGCGAAACGCGTAGACCTAACTCCTCCTCAATCTTCCCTCCCGATACTCCACGCTCTTGACTAATTTAAATTAGCGCGCTCGGAAACCAGTAACTAATAAATATCCCCGTAACAGACACTTCGCAAATCGCGACCATAAATTGCCGTGGAAATCTCGCGCGTTTCCTGCAACGTTATTCATCGGCCAGCATCCAGGTAGCCACTTCCCCGAGAAGGCTTCCCTAGTCCGGTTTTTATTCTACCTGGGCATAAAAGACGCGGAGTTTGCCGGTTTCCAGGTCGCCAGCAACAGGTTTGGGTGTGGTGAGTGTCCAGAGATAAGTGTTCCTCTTTCTCGACCATGCAAAACGGCCCGCCTTCGATTCTCATTAACCATAAGCGTCGATTCCGATTACGGAGCATAATTTCCTCGACCTCTTCGTTTCTCCGTGCACTCGTTCGTTAATGCCGCCATTTTTTCCACTTTCTTCCTCTCCCTTCTATCATCCTCCCCCCTTTTTTTCCTACCTCCCATTTTTTCCTTTTAATCGAAGCAGGAAGACTTCTCAGATTAGCGAAGAATCAATGAACCTTCGCGAGTCTCCAACCGGTTTCCAACCGGATGACGAAGACGTTGCCACGAAATGACACCTGGCTCGACGATAAGAGCACCGATATTCGATCCAACGGCCATTCTCGACGGCCAGCCGGATCCATCCGCAGCCTCGGGTGACGAGTTTCGTTGCTCCCTCTACGCCGATTATAGGTTCGACGACCAGCCGTCGTGATATCGCGACGCAACTTTCGTCAGAGACCCCTTTACATCATCGCAAGGACTCGTTCCTTCTACAGCAACTCTGCTCGCTGGTCTCCTTGCCGGTTTTCACTTTTTCCCAGAGAAATCGCGGTGCCTCTGTATACCGCTCGGGCGGATACCTCGCCACTGCTGCAAAAAGCTGCTTTCCCGTTCGCAGAGAAAACTCGCAGACTAATTCCACGCTGCTGGCGATTCCTGGTCACGTGTTCTCTTCACCAGCGCTCGTTTCGGCTTATCTGCGAGAGATATTGCTACCCTGGAGAATGCAAGCTGGAATGCTAGTTGGGTGTTCGTGGCTGTTCGAATCGGGATCACGGTGTTTGGCTAACCTGTTAGGCTACGCTCCTCGTCGAGGATCTTGATTAGTCGAGGAATTATTGGACGAATTGTCGCAAGTCTTGTATGATCCTTGACGATGTAGCGATCTTGTGTATTTGGTATCCAGGAGCGAGGATCTGTCGAGGAACACGGTTAGTAGGTCCAGGATACTGGCTATCTGAAGGAACAACTAATTCCAGTTAGCACGCTTGCTCATTGCAGATTAATGGAGGTCAAGGGTATTGATAGAGTAAAACGTCGGGAATTTATGGTAACGTATATATCCTTTGATCTCCTTTTGCGTGTGTTCTTTTGGCTGATAGAATTTTACTTTGAGATCTACTCGTTGATCATTGCTGGTCTTCGAGACACCAAATGGAAATTTTATAAATCTCGAATGATCGTGTAATCAATTTTTCTTTCATTTCTAAGGATCGTTGTAGTTTATTACGATAGTTGGAGATAGTTCCTAACTCGTCGTTTGTTCTAAAATTTGCGAGACACCTTGGATACCCTAAAGTCATTTGTAACTTAAATAGGATTTACCCTCACACCTCGACAAAGGTGGTACATCGACGTCACGTGTGGCACTGAAATTACTGTATATCACATTATCCTACATTACATAAGTATTTTACTACTAGGTTCCTTCGATATTAACATTCGTGTAGAAAATTAGGAGAATCATTTCAAGTTTTAGGAAATATCACGTCTTCTAAAATTGTCAAAACTTTTTAAACTTTCTAAGGACGATGTCTGCCCATTGTAATGTATTACAGTATGTTGGATAATTAAAGTAATTATTCAAGCAAAATATTAATTTTCTATACTACGATTTTATAATTATTAAATTATAAAGAGATAGCAAAGGAGCGTGTATCAAAACATGTTAAGTATAATTTTACTTTGACGAAAGTAACTTGACTTGTGATTTAATTTGATTTGCTATTAAGGATTCGTGACGAGTTGGACTGATTGTAGTGTGAGGGGTTATTTACAGATTGAATAGGCCTAAAAATATTAGATCTTGATTTAACTCTATGCATAATAATTCCTAATAATTTCCTGTTATTTTAGATGTACTTCAGAAGATAATCGATTGACAGGATAGAATTTCACTAAACTTTTATTATTAATTACATCGATAATAGTATTCGAACTTTATATAAATACGATATTTGTGAAATCTCTAATTTCCCTGAGTTACCCCCAACAATGAAATTCAATATTTGAAATCTATTAATTCAATAAATTTATTAACAATAAATTACCTCTATTTTGGTTTCAATTAAACAAGCTTGATTCATCCAGAGGACCAATATAACCCAAAACATGTTCATGCAGGAGAAATTAAAAATTACCTTACCTTAAGATTACATCACCTTTAAAGGGTTTAATAAAATCAATTAGACAATCGATTAAATTCTTCGAATAGCAACGAAAAGAATCACAGATGTCGATTTAGCAGAAAGGAGAAAAATCGTAAGGAATCCCTGGAAAGTAGTACTTTTAAAAATAATCAAAGTAATCTTTTTCTTCTTCTTTTTTTTTCCTTTATGGCGTTGAAGATCTTTTTCTTAACACGTTGAAATATTCTGGGCAATATCGCTGCAGACGTGATATCAGAGGAATAATTTTTATCAGAGCCTGTTCGGTGGGCGTGAATCGGCAACAGCTTTCCAAACTGGTTCCGCCTATCAAAGCGGCAGACGTCAATGGGTAACAACAGGTTGCAGTGTGTCGCATTATCAGAATAATACAGAATCGAGCCAGTGATAATGACAGCTGATGAAAACCACAATGGATCGTCACCGATCGACGCCCATCGACTGGCTGCGTCGAGCAACTCGTGTCCATTCCGTAGTGTTGGCAGCACTGTGTTACTCTATGTACACCTCGTGTACTATCTCTAATTTACAGTTATCGTGAGCACAAACGCTGACCGGGAAATATTTTGCTTCATTTTTTAATTAACCGCTCTATTTCAGGAAAACATTATCCAAAGTGTCACATTTTCTGAATTATTTTTTATTCCAATTAAGTTGGATTCCAATTAAGAAGGAGAGTATTCTTGGTCGTTTAATATTTGTGTTTTTGAATCATCATAAAAATTAGTTATATTTTAAAATGATTATTTCAGAATTTTTGATCTTCAATACACTTGGTGCAACTAGACTCTAAAAATTGTAGAGTTTAAATTTACTTTGATGAAATCAAGGAAAAGGTTAATAGTTGATAGGTTCAATTAATTTCGATACATTTGTGATAAATTTACGAAAAAGAAGATATCGTGCGAAGTATCGTTATAAATATTTTATCTTTATTTGAAGTTGAGATATAGTTTGTCCCAGTTTGCCACGTTCATCGTTCTGTATGTACATACGCGATATGTGCGAGACATGATTTTTGTACTTACATATTACCCTGCCACAGAAGCTCTACACTCGCAGCGATAATTCTTTTGCCTAGATAGACATCAATTGTCCGTACTTGGACCATGACTATGAATGATCGTGACGTTTTTCTTTCGCAGTGGCTGCTCCACTAAAGTATCATCCTATTATGATTACTTCCGTCTCATTGTTTGCCGCGTTTGAATTGAAATATCGATTGCATAGTCTGGTCGTGGGGACGATTGATCGCGTCGTTGTGCTCGACAATAAGCTATTGGATAAATTCTTCAGCCTGTTCTACTTATTAAAAACCTGACTCTATCGCAGATTTGCTCGAGCAATAGAGATTTATGCCTTCGACTTCTTTTTGAACTTTATTAATGCTGCTTGTCGCGTCGGATTGGATAAGGCAGCTCCGGTATTCGCCAATTTTAAATCTTCAGAATACGCGTAATTTATTTTCTGTTCGATCTGTTAAAGAAATAAAATAAGAAATTATGGGTCTCTGTTATAGTTAGTATAATTTATGTTGGTATAAAATATAGGTTCGTCAGGGACAACGGAGAAAAAGAATTCTATTAACCCTTTTGTGAGTAGGTGTTTTTCATATAATTGACAGAAAAAGTTTTTGTTTCATTGTATTGGCTGTACATGTATGTCGTATTTTACTGTACACAGGAAAAGACTAACACAGTAGATTGTGAATTGTTCGAATTAATTGTTCAAACAATCGGTGTGGAAGTAACAAATCTAGAATTGCGTCATAAACCATCTGGAAATTAGAAATTCTTCAACTATAAATATTTATCAGGTGAAGGAATACATATCTGATGAGAAAATGGAGGATAAGAAATAAATTCCCCATTGGAAAAATACATTCTACCCATTATAATGGGCAATATACAATTTTTGTATACGAATAGTTGCACATGTTTATAGTCAAGATTCGCATAAGAGTCAACTATATTAATTTACCGTCGAATTAAGTAAATTTTGCAATAATTTTACTGCAGCTCAAAGCAGTTCGTTACTTAAACAAAAAGGGAGGGAAAAGAGCATCCTGTGTATTACATTTCCATAACAACATAATATTATCAAAATTTCGTTCTTTTGCGAGAAGAGGAAGAAGGTCCATCCAGTCAAAGCAGACGAGAAATAGACATACAATGATTCTCGAGTTTTCTGATTTTACTCCCTCTAGAATCAGCTTTATGCTATACACAGTCACGTCAAACCGTTATACAGTACCGGTGTGTTATGGCACGCAAGATCAGCAAACATAAATTCGTTTTATAGTCCGAGACTTTCTACATATTACTTTTAAAACATCAATCTCAAAATTCGAGAAGAAAAATAATTTAATTGTTTCAAAGTTTCAGTGGCTTGCACCTTTAACGCCTACGTCTATAAATCAGAGCGGTGGGTATATATCGTTATTAGGTCATTCTTGTTTGACTGCAATTAGTGACGGACTGTTCTTTGAAGAGATTGTGATTAGCTTCGAAATAGTAAGTGGACCGTGTGTCTATCTTGCTATCGCGTGTTTTTATCTTCTACGAGTTAATAGGTCTAGCCTTTACGTAGATCCTTGGTAGGACTATGTAATTTGTAATTAACTGGAGTTTCCAAATTTGAGGTATGAAGGTAGGGGTTACAAACGGAAAAACGAACTGAATTAGCCCCCTATACTTCAGGTACTTGGCGTATGTGATGGCCAAGCGTCAGGTGTCATTGTGTTTTACCTGGGTACGGAGTCGGCAGTATGGTTTTTCCTGATGAGTAATATATGACCTCCGAAACGGTATTTCAAGGATTAATCCTTTACACTCGATGATCTTTTAGCTAGAGAAGAGTAGAAATTGGAAGATTCTCTACTAAAGCAGTAAATAAAGAATTGTAGAGTTATTTGACTTCGATACTTCGCGCATTGTTACGTTACATTAAATTTGATATATTAATTAATATCGATCTTCCAAATTTTATAAAATGGCGACTAAAGGTCACCTCTCGAGTGCAAAGGGTTAACAGTGGGGACAGCCCGTATCTCGCGAGTAAAGCTCACAATCAATCAGTATTACCTATTCGCGTCTATTGCGCAGCTTCCCTCACTCGCACTCCGACCCACTAAAACTGCACCGAAGCAAAGGAACGCTGCACGCGAAAGGTATGCTGTGTATATGGACAGTACCGGGTGCGAGGACAATATCGATACCTGGGCTTGCTTGAAATTTAAAATCTCTGCCTGGATCTCGTTGTTCATCGAGCGATCCTCGCGTTTTCTGCCAAGTAGTGGGGGTCGTGCAGGACAGAGTTAGGGTAGATGGTTATCGACGGTAGTTAATGCTGCGAGCCAGGTACGCTGTTGATGTCACCGGCTGTTCTCGCCGCGCTCCCATGTGCATGTCACACTATAATCGCTTCCATTCCTTTCACTGTTGTGACTACGGCGTAGAACAGGTTGGAGGCATATACACGGGGAATCGTGTGCACGCAGCTCGTTCTGCTTCGCGGAATAACCGCGGGTAAGTCGCGTTGTCATGATCTAGATCCATTCGCGGATCATTACACCGGATGATCCGGGAGAATCGCGGCGGCGTGGCGATCGAATGAAACGTTTTGTCGCCGCGCGGCCACTTTCTGTGTTCTTCGATCAACGCTTTGCTCGAACGTTTAAAATATAAGTCGTTATCCGTGTATCGTGCTGTTGCTCGGAGATCAACGAAACAACGAGAAGCTTGTATGTACGTAGACCAGAGGCGAGTTCACAGCCGGCTAAATGGATTTCGAACGGTTGCTATTAGGCTGATGAGACAGTTATCTGCGGTTTAAGTTCGTCTAGTTGATGTTCTATCAAATTTCGTATCGCTGTCCACGGTAGTTAGATTAATATCTTTCAATTACTTGGAAGAGAGAAATTTTTAGTTTGTATTAATTATATTATTAAAAGAAACGAAATTTGCAATGTGAATATTAGAACCTAATTATTTGTATTAGGAGTATCCTTAATTAAATAAATAAACTGGGTCATTAATATTACAGGGATATAGCAAGAAATGAAATTATTCGTGACATATAAATATATTGTTAATTATTATGAATTATATAAAATGGGAATAGATTAACAGAGATAGTAGAATCCAAGTGTTTGCAATAGAAATGTCGTTAGTTGATATCTATTCTTCTCTCAGACAATAAATATATATAATAGGAAATTTTATTATTTGTAATGTACAATATTAAGTGGAGGATTTATAATAGAAATTTTGCCAATTGTTTGCAGGTATTTCGAAAAGGAGTATAAATGAAATATATAATACGATAAAAATTGTAATAGGGATTGTGATAGTTTAAACTAGGTTAAATTATATTATTATAATAATGTCACGAATAATTCAAATTTTTATGTAAATTTAAACGTTGAAGCAAGTATTCCACAAGTTGCTGGAGGAAGTAAATTCAACATTTGAAGAAAGTTACGTAAATGTTAAGGAAGCTCGAGGCAGGTGATTTTTTTGTTAAAAAATCAGTGAAGAGGAAGGCCGGAAAATGCCATCAGCGATAATGCTTTAAGAGATGCTGAAAATGGCCTGTGACAAATGGAAACAGCATGGAAAGTGAAGAAAATGGCCAAATGGGTTCCACGTGATTGTTACAATTCGAGGCTTCCGGATCTGTAAACCGTGCCGAATAACTATATACACTCGTACATGAAAGTATTCGAACGTTTACATGTGTTGTTTCTAAAAAGAGATATATTCGTGTTGCAGTTAAATATTTGAAACGGTAATGACGTGTATATCAAGGAAGTACTCTTGAAATTATACGAGTAGAATTAAAAAATAATTCAATTGTATGTACAGTATTTACGATACACCTGTTATAAATATATAGTCCCGATGAATCTCGAAAATATTGTATAAGTAATGTGTAATATTAGTAAAAAGTACCGCTAATTGGGAAATACGAATGTTCAATACGACGTTGCTTCATCTTCTGTTGCTTATGCCAGCTCTAAGACGATTTTTCACTTAACTCACTAGCGCCGCCACGGTCCATATCTCCGATAAATGTAATGTAAATATTGTACATACCATTGAATTATTTTCTAACTTGGCTGATATAATCTTGGGATTTTCTCCTTGCTACATGTACCATATCTTTTTATACATTTCATTTTAACGCACATGTTTCAGTTGTTGAACTTAGTAAATATAAGTGTTTGAATACTTTATAGTGTATGAGTGTACGTGTTCCGACATTTCGCCAGCATTGGAACTAGGTTTAGAGGTACTCCAAAGATACTAAAAGTCTTGCGAGAATGGTGAAAATGGAACTACAAGTTTAACCTTCTCTGTTACTAATTAATAAAGCGAGAAATTGGACCGTCAGACCGAAGACAGGAAGATTTCTAATTTAAATATAAGAAGAAATATTGAAAATTCCAAGATGCCATCTTACGCGTTCCTCGATTAATTAAATTAATTTAGTTAAGCAAATGGAAAGGAAAGAAATAATAATGATTGGAGGGTAGGATAATTACGAGTATGAAGTTCTGCATGAAGTTTGAGATCTGTGTGCTTGACGTTCCAAATCTTTGAATCCATTTTATGTTTATCTGAAATACGATATTACGTACTGTAATACTTCTGTGAATCAGTAAGTCCTGAGGGCTTCTCACTCCCAAAGCTTCTTAGTTTGTCTCAAATCTCTTTAACCACCTTTGTTTTGTCGAATTACTATGAAATTCTAAAAATACCCGGATACTACTGCAGGACGAAATTTGACGAAAATGCGTGGGGTAAAATACGTCCATAACTTACAGACCATTTACTGACGGTAAATTGTTTTCTGTAGCTTATTTCTCAATATTACATTCGTAATTGGGACTAAAACTAAAACCAAAACTGAGAAATAATTTCGAGAAAAATTCTGTTGCGAAATAAAAATCGCGTGGACGTGTAAATGCCACAGAGATGTATTTATTGGAACAACATTTTGCTCACGATTTACTGATTTGCTGAACTTCTGCCGAGCTATTATCCAGACAATTGTCGAGCGTCACTCCTATATGAATGCTTACAATAGCTCGAATGCAAACAACGAAAGAATGGGAAGAAAGAACGTGTGTTTGAATCCGGTTATATAAACGTGAACTCTGGTTATTTGAACAAAAATCTGCGCAAAACTAGGGAAGCGTGTACGAAGTTCCATTATTCAATGAATCTTTCAGTAATATTTACAATGATGGAGACAACTAGTATGTGTAACACGTTATTTAATTCGTGTAGAAATTTTGCAAACGAAAACGTGGTTTAATATAATTGTACATTAATTAGGTAAATTTAATGAAAATTAAATTATTTAGAGTCAATAATTGTATCGAAAATGAATTATCGAATGGAGATATTCTATAGGAAATATCTCAGTTATTGTTATTATTATTTTTTTCTTTCAACTCGAATTATTCTCTCAGCAGTTTTGCAAAATCGAAACGATCGAACCCCCATCGAGGATTGCTAAAGTAGACAATGCAGAACGAGAGAAAGAATAGGCCAGCGGCATTCTCGAGGCGCGGCTTCACTTTCGATAAACAGCGCTCGATGGTCTCTCGTTATCACGGGACGCGAAAGCTCAACGACCGTTAGCCATTGTAAACGGCGATATCGGGAACGGCCGAACGGAGGAGCCGATCGTCGGCGACTTTCACGGTTCTTCTAGCAACGGGCCGGCACGATTATTTCTGGCCGGGATTGTTCCACTTTTGCGACGCGCCCGTAAACTCCTCGGCTGCGAAACACGAAGAACGGGTCCGGCAACGTGGAACTCGGTCGAATTGCCCTAGCCTCTTTACGACGCCACGGCGAATTTTCTTCGCCGATTCGAGCACGGTGAACCGTGCACCTTTACGACGCCATTTACATCCATTTTTCACCGTTCACCGCCGGTTTTAATGGGCCAACGTGATCGCACCGGTTCATCATCCGCTGCTGTGCTTTTGGAGGGGGCGGGGGGGATGCCATATTTTCTGCGATTTTTTACTCCGAATTTGTGCGATTATTCACTGGCAATTTGGATTAATTTTCATTGTGAATTTCTGTGATCGCTTACTATGAATCTGTATGATTTCAGTGACTTTTCACCGTGAATTTGCCCGATTTTTAACACCGAATTTGTCCGAATTTTAACACTAAATTTGTGCGAATTTTGAACGGGAATTTATGTGATTTTTAACTCTGATTAAACTGAATATTTGTGTGATTTACGACTGTGAATATGTGTGATTTTTGATCGTGAATTTCAGTTATTTTTTACTGCAAATTCGTGTGATTTATGACTGTGAGGTTGACTGATTTTTGGCTATGAATCTGTGTGATTTTTGGACTGTGAATTTGTTTGAGTGCATATGCGTAGGAAAGGTAGATGATGGGTAGTCGTATTTGTTTTTTACATTATTTTATATTTTATTTTTCCTTTTCCCTTTTTTTGATGGAAACTTTGATCTTTCAATTTGCAGGAATATAAAAGTCACCAAGCGTGGAAATAACCAGTTTGATAATTAGTCGTAATTGCACCGACATAATTAATTGACCTTTAAGATAAACTCTTTCTATTAGGGACAGAAACATAACTTTGTGATACTCGTAATGCTTAATAATATCGTGTTCAAGGCTAGATCACTATCCGAAGCTCGTCATTTTTATATACCAGCTATTTCTCTAACTAATTTACAAGAAAATTGTGACATACAGTTTCGATTAAACCTAAATGCAATGCTACTTTCTTTTCTCTTCGATTCGATTCTCCAAAATTCAC
>NW_016908248.1:4194-65694 GCF_001483705.2 Eufriesea mexicana | reverse complement strand
CGTGTATAATTCCGTATGAAACTGCAGATGAGCCGACAAATTTCTCGCTGGGAGATTCAAGTTACCCAGACGTTGCTCATTCTTCTACACCTGGTTCCTGAATTGGCCAATCGAGAGAAAAGGTAGAGGAGGAAGAAGCAGCCCAAGGTTAGATCACGAATCGAAGATTAGACGTACGTTTCGTGCATCGGCGAGCAAAACTTTCCTTTTCGAGGAACGATAATTAAATTGCAAAACGTCTGATTAGCCAGCAGACGTGGTAGATCAGGTCACAGGGGAAAGAAGAGCCGTGGATTCAGCGTATTTCTCATAATTCACCCATTGTTTAACACAGGATCAGCGGTCGCCAGTCGAATAAGTCCGTATGCCGTGTGCGTGCTTGCAAAGTGACTCATCTTCTCTTCGAGAATTGCACAAACGAGAAGCATAGTCGCAGGTGCGTCCTCTGGTGCATCGCGCTGCGCATCTGCCTCGTCAAACAGGCACCCATTGTTTCTGCGACGATCCCAAATGGTTTATAGGAGATTATTGTTATTCGACGAGTGATTTGATAAATGTCGAGTGGCGCAGGTTAGACGTGGACTGAATGCCTAGGCGACAAGGATGAACGCAGTATGGAAAATAGTAAAAATGATGCGATCCCCGAACGTGATGGAATGTATATAGAAAGCTGAAGTTGGTAAATATCCACTGTGCTCGGGTTTCGAAGTCGTGACTCATGCAAGGGTGGTGGATGACCAAAATCTTTTTCTTTTGCCGAGGTACCTTTGTTAGGTACCTTTAAAGCGGTATATCGTGGAAAAATAAGAATAAAAGGATTCTATGATTTAAAGTCAAATTTTATTGTATGTAAGACGGTTAGTAGCGTATAACGATGTTGATAGAAATATGGAAACAAATTATTATCTTCGGAATATCGATATTTTTTAAATATTTATTTATCTACTATAGATTGCTCAACGTAATTGGCAAGTTTTGGGGCCAGAATTTTTCGTATCTCTACTTTCGTTCTCTTGAAAATTTTCACCTAGATGATCCAAATTTGTAGAAAAATATGTACAGTGTGGTTAATCTTTCTTTACATAATTAATTAAGATATATTTTACATGGGTGTGTATGTATGTATGTGTTATATTGCTCTCGAGCAACATTGAAAATTATAGGGGCTGCCTGATGAGACAAGATGATGATCTTGACGAGTGCTGTAATGTTTGCTGAATAAATAAGTAATTAACTAGTGCTTTCTATAGGAATTAGTTTTGAATCTGCGATTGTTCAATTCAAGAAAAATTGTAGGAAATAAATTATTAGATTCCAAGAGGGAAATAAAAGTCAGTAAGGATGATACAAAAATAAGTAATCTAAATTAATGATTATAAGATTATACGCAATTTAGGAGATTAAATTAAATTAGACTATTTAACGAAAAAGCTAGGAAAGGATAGGAGAAATAGCTTAAAAGATATATTAAAAACTGGAATATTTCAGATATGCAAATTACTAAGAACGAAACGAGTTATTATCGCATGTTTTTCACACGGAGGAAAATTATCAATAGCAAATAAATCTATCTGTGATTTCCATTTAATTGATGAAGATATTTCATCGGTATGCATAATTGCTCGTTCATAAATCAGTAAATATTTCACGTTCCACAGAGATCTTTGAAGATTATATCGCTTTTTGTGCGCGCATCGTTGAGATTAGATCTAGATAATTTCAATACAATAACTCGCAAATATAATCTTGATAATGTATCTTTGTTCCGTTCGATGCCTGATTTGTTAGTACAGTCTTCTCCTATATACATACATATGCATACATGAAACACACAAATCTCAATGTCCCATCTTATATCTCTTTTTTCCTTTGTTTACTATTGTGTTTGCTATTAATACTATTTAATAAATCTTCTCCTTCTTCTCTTTGTTTTATCTCTTCTTTTTCTAAATCATATTTCCTGTTATTTATATTATATTAAATCGAGTTTCTTCGCCATTTGTTAGTACGTGTATTTCGAGAAGAATTATAGATACGTTATTTGACGTAACTATAGTTGACCAGCATAGCGAAGAAGAGGCTGCAGAAATCTTAAATAGCCTCGAAAATTTAGTATCTTTATATTTAGGATTATAATATTGAATTTACTTTTCGAACTTTTTTTTCGTTTTTAGATAACTATTTTTGAAGGGAGACTTATTTTTGGATTTAGTAATAGAAAATCATTTACAGACTATGGTAGTGTTTTCTTATCAGTAGTTATGTGTATTCGAAAATAACGTTGACAGCATTATTGTTTATTCGAGGAATATAAATTAGCATATTGTTTGACAGGTTGCACCGAATAAGTATTATATAAAATGATGTTTGATGATAACAATATAAGAAACAGGGCTGTAAATAGTATCTAATTAAATAATTGCTTGCTAGTGTCCTATTAGACGATTATTATAACTCGTTGGTTACAGTTAGACGAAGTTATTATAATCCCATTCAAATAAATAGACGTGGTATTACCTATTGGAATATTTACCGACTCTTACATCGCTTAATTTCTAACTGTTTCTAAATTTAGAAAATTTTTCAATCCTTTGTTAGAAAATTTTCTAATGATAATACGAAGAAAGTAGAAATAAGCATTTTCAATTCTTTGATATAAATACAATATGTTCTAGAGAGGTAAGATTAATTGCTTAACACACTTGCAAGAGGTAGTAGAACGAAATAATCCTTAATCAGACAGGTTTTATATAAAGTGAAACCTTCAATGCTCTATTAATAAAACTCGAGAGAACTTCTCTTATAAATAAAATAGTATTTAAAATAATATTTAAGTAATTTTTTACATTTATTTTATTGTATTTCCGAAAATGTTAAATTTGGTTTTAAATATTCTCAAGTAATCGAACATTGTTTATCGGTGCCAGTGATTTTAACTTATTTCTCTTGCAGAATCTGTGATGTCATTCTTTATGTACAGATATATTAGCAAGAAAAGAAGAAATAAGCAAATAATCTTACATCTCTTCCTTCTTATAAATTCAGTAATTTTAGTTACCAAATTATATCATGAGCAAAATAATAAGGGACATTATAAAGTAACTAGACAATTTAAGGTATTTAGGTTACCCTAACTTAAAGTACTATACAATACAAGGCAATAACCAAAAGCTCGCCTCAAACATCAGATATGACACAATGCACGTATGCTCCTAAACCAGAAAATTAAAATAGAAATTCGATAATTTTAATAATCACTAATCGCTACCAAATAATATCACGAACAAACCGATCAACGGCACGACATTTTCAAAATTAAGTATCGATGCTATGAATTCGTTAAAAGGCACGAAGACACCTGAAGACGCCTAAAATTTTCAATGCAGTACGAAAGCACCATGCAAAAAGTCACTATGGCGACGAGTATACTCGACTCGATGGATAAGAAAAGAAATAAACAAATAAATAAATAAACGTGCGAGTAACTGTACGTAACGAGCACAATACCGGTAGTGTATCTAAGATCAACAGGATCCCGAGAAGAAAGTAACTTTCAGATTTTAAAAGAGAAACTACTTTTTGAGCGCGGTTGAAGGCGGATCTAACAACACCTCGGCGATTTGCTAGTCTGCAAATAGACTTCCAAGAAGTTTCGCGGCGAAACCTTAAAATTGCCGATTTCTTGAAGGCTCCTTCGACCTGAGCCCCGGTAACGGATCATCAGCCGAGCACCCATGGCTCGGAACCCACGCGCCAAGATCGGGGGCGCCCGGTGGACCCATAAAACTTCGCCCAGGTCAAGATCCACTTTCTTTCCCGCGAGAGGTCATCCTCCATTCTCCCGTTTCCGGTGCGCTGCCGTCGCATGCCACCGATGGGACGGGTCCCTTTTGTACGCGCGAAAAAACCGCCAACACACCTACGACGCTAAATATGGCTGGACTGGGTCGTTTGTCATGGCCCCACTCCTCCGCCAAGCCTGTCCTACGCATACTATTCTGATTTGCTAGATCCTACACGATCGGATCGGAGCTTGTCCGCCAGTCGACGGAACGTGGCCGTGCTAAGAAAAACCCGTTCGTCGAAATTTAGCCGCTCAGCGTCTGTTGATCCTCGAGTTAGACGTCTGGCTGCTCAGCCTGAGCGCGGTCGTTCCAACAAACACCGGATATTCGGAAGTTCCGTTTTGTACCGGGTATTTCTTCTATTTTAAACCACGGGGTACTCCGTGGACGAAATATCACGGGTTCCCACTCGGAGGTTGGCTTGTGTTGCGCGTGCACGGTGAAATCGGGAGAAAGATCCGCGCGGTTTCCTTTTGGAAGCCTCTGTTGTGCGACGAGAGTCAGACAGTGCGGAGTTCGGGTATAAGGAGTTCGATGAGTCGGTCGTGTTCGAGAAGAAAGAAATCGTGGGACGAGGAGAAAGAGAGAGAGAGAGAGAGGGGATCAATCGCAACAACCAGTCTTGGCCAAGGTTAATCAGGGTGAAACTGGATTCCGGAGTAGAAGGGTCGCGCGGAAAACGACAGGCGTGTTGAAAAGCGAGCTTTCAGCATCGCAGAGGGAGCAGTAGACCCGGGTTTATCTCGAGTCGGGCTAATCCGACGACCTTGCAACCCATTGGGACTAGCCTGAAAAGGGGCAGCGGGCTCTTTGGTCTCTTTAGCCGGGACGGTCCGATGACCTTGACGAGAATAACTTACAAGGCCGGACATCAGCCCGAGAGGAAACATGGTGACGCGTGGTTCCGTTTACGTGGCGGTTCTCTTTGTCTTGCCGCTGATCCCGTGGGTCTTTGGAAATCTCCGCAGGAGCAAGCTCCTCGCTGGCGTCATGAAAGCTGCCAGGTAAGACCCTTTCGGGCCCTATCGCGTTTCCTGTCATTGTTGAATTTCTGCGAAGGAATGTCTCGGTATAGGGAATAAACGCTGGTGCTGGTGAGATGTGTGAATGATGGAAGATGGCTCTGTAATGACCGTAGTAGGAAGCCAGAGGATGAGGCTAAATGGAGTTGATGAGGAATGTTTCGCGCGATCTCGCGTGGGCAATGCCTTGAAACTGGCGGTAATCTATTGGCAGGAAATTGAAATTGCTTCTTTGAATTGTCATTCCTAATGTGCAATTTATCGATAAAAATATGGTTTCATCGGAAACTACGTCAGTTTAGACCATGAATTTTTTTTAATAGTGTACCATGATCGATTAAATGGATGGTAGCTGGAAAAACATGAAAGACGAAGAATCTTAAAAAGAAATAGAAATAGGAGAGATAATGGACAATTGATTATACGTGTACTGGAAGCAAAAAAGCTATAGCAAATGCGGAAGTTTTAATAAAAAATTTTAAATTGGTCACTCAGATTGTGATATGTTCAGTGTTATTAATTGTTAAATAGTATAATTAAATATTTTGATATAATTGATTGAACTTTGGTGAAAGTTTTTAATATAATATATTGGCATCGCGAAAGTTGAAATTGGTTCCTTGAATTATTGATAAAAAAATTTCTCGAATGGAAAACTACTCGATTTCAAAAGGTTGAATTTTTAAATACTCGTTCGATCGTGGCCATTAAATATTTTATAATAATTTATTTATTTTTGATTTATTATTTTTGTTCTTTTGCTTTTTTTTTTTTTTTGTTAATGTGAAAGTTTTACGAAAATTGTTATTTTCGAGATATTGCAAATCTTGTTAGGGAGAAATGGTGTATTGTTGTGAAATTATTAGACTTGAACGAAAGTAGCAACATTCGTACTATAATTAGGTACTATCATTAAAGTCACTACGTAAGCAGTGCTATTAACTTCTGTACTATTATTAGTCGCGCTTACAATGTTATGCATATAATTGCATGTTCTTTGATAATTTTTAATACGTGTGTTGAAAACGACACTAATTAGGATTGAAATTATATATTAACTTTATAGAGATTTCGACCTGTAGTTAAATATCAGAGTTTAAATAGCTATAGTATATTAGTTTTATATTGCTTCTTACCAATACGATTGAATATGTCGAATATGGGATTATTAAATGCTCCATTGTATCGTCATACTTGTCTTTTATTTTTGTAAGTAATAGTGTTGTCACATTTTTGTCTATTTCACTTCGAGCAGTTCCTCCAATCATATCATTTCCTAATTCATAATGTTTGATCTCCTATTAGGTAATT
This sequence comes from Eufriesea mexicana, assembly GCF_001483705.2. NCBI lineage: Eukaryota > Metazoa > Arthropoda > Insecta > Hymenoptera > Apidae > Eufriesea > Eufriesea mexicana. The sequence continues at coordinate 59,516 of NW_016908248.1, read as the reverse complement.
AATTTTTCATACTAATCATTCTTTGGCGACTACAATAAATAAAATAATAGTATTCCATCGTAGATCAAGTCGTAGAATCGCTTTAAATAAACATAGTTGATAATTGCAATTTTCTGCTTTAATTGTATATGTATGCTGATCCCATATTTGAGAGAGAAAGAGAGAGAGAAAGGAATAGAGAAAGAGAGAATATGATGATGGATAGGTCATACTTGGAAACCTTCAGATCAAAGGAACTGAAAAAGGAGCCACCATCAAGTAAAGCAAACTTCCCATTCAAGAAATATAGGTTACAATCCATAGAACGAAGTTTAGGTTAGGTCATAACCTATATTTTCCGAATGAGAGATTTTCAGTTAACATATCTTTGGAAAATTTTAAACGATTACTCTCTCAAACTCTGCCACATTATTTGGACCAAGTTCCTCTAACTATTCTACCTAACCTATATTTTTTAAATGGAAGGTTTGCCATAGCCAAATCACCTTCTTTGGATTTCCCTGCTCTTGAGGTTTTCGACGTTGTGTCAATGCATTTCTTCTCACAGCCTTGAGCATTGCCCCAAGTACTCACTGTCCTTGCATTCCTACTTTTTTAAGTCCAAGTTGCTTTTTCTTCCGAATTTTTGAACACTAGTGTACATACGTGGTCATTGGTCTTTTAGGTTAGATCGGTGAAGAGACATCTTATACTTTGAAACACTAATCTCTAATTAAATAATCATTATACTTTCGTATTAAGCAAGAACTAACCTATTAGTTTTTTGTTTATAACTAAGAAATTTTTAAATATATAAATTTTATAATTCATAAAGTAATGTTTTAAAAAAATTGTGATTTGCAATTGCAGAAAAGTTACCCCTTTTTATCGTCATAAAATTATTCAGAATTATTTATGAATTGTGAAGTTTTTGTTTTTTTATCAAAACTGGTGTGTAGTGGTACATTCTTTTGATTTTATATTGTTCTCAGATAAATATTTTTTATTTTTTGTTCTATGGTGTAATTCGGTTCTGCTTATAATAGGGTGTTTTCGAATTTTAATATAGAAGGTGCAGTTTTTACTACTTTTAAACAATTATGCAAGAGCCATTCGTATATTAGTATGGCCTTATGCTCGAGGTCATTGCCTTGGTAAAAGTGGAAAGTATCTAGAATCTCCATCTTATGAACACTTTGCTTTAAGTTCCTTTTCGAAATATTTAAACATATTATCTTATCCATCGTTCTATAATTCTCTATACATTAATATCAGTTGAAGCATCTGAAGAGGTTAGTTTCCTAATTGTCCTAATATTATCATATTTCAAAATCTCACCTTTTCTATTAAATATTACTCTATTTTTGTCATTTGATATCTCAAACTCTGCAAGAGAAATCGTCACTCACACGTGGATGATATGATCTCACAATTAGACAAAACTTGACTGTCAAGTGAAAACAATGAGAACGTTACGATCAATCAGCAAAGGTATCAAGCTTCGGTATGTTACCGGTGAAATTAAAAGTAAAAGTAAACCTACAAACTGAAAACTGCATTAGGTACAACGCGTTTTACCTGGGTAAAGTTGCACGATTTAAATTAAATTTCGTTATTCGTAGGGTCAGTGACCGACCGAACGAAGAAGTTACATTAATTTCCGTACTTTACCGACGGGTCATGGGCAATGTCAAATTTTACCCGGGTAACTTTAGGTTTAACGGCTCTTTTACCTTTACTCGTAATCCATGTACAAAATTAGTAAAGAAAACATATAATTTCACACAGCGTATACCCGCGAATTGAACGTAAACTGCGTAAAAGTACGGATATAGGAAGCTCTGAGAAACGTAACTGCGTCGTACGAGCGAACACGTCGCTAAATAAGAAGTTCGAGGGTGCACACGTGCTCGGTCGATTATTTCCCGGTCGTGTTTCGGCGTGGACGCGGTTCGTATGCCGTTGCTCTGATATTCTTTGTCCCTTCGTCCGTCTCATCTGCTTTCTCCTTCTTCTCCGTTGGCCTGGCACCCGGCCAGCGGTGAATTCGCCGAAGAAAATATGCGCGTGTAACAAGACGTTCTTCTCGGCCAACGGTGCACTGATCTTTTCGCGATTAGTGCCATCTGTGACAGGCGAAACGCCGAATTTTATTCTGCGTGCTCGCCGCCACGTGGCGCGCGCCACCCTCCGCGCTCCGCCATAACGAAGCATCGACGCGTGAAACGCGGAAGTATCGGGAATATTGTCGATTAAACTAAAGTTGCTCGCGAGTTTCGAATGAACTGCCAGTGGGAAAAATATTCTATATTACGAGAGAATAAAGGTGGTAAAAGTTTATTGATTTATTCAGTTGAAATTTAACGAGTTGTTAATTCTTTAGCGCGAGAAAATTGTATGGATTATAATTGGTTTAATCGTGACGGTATTTGGTTATGTTTGTGGTGACTCGTTACAAGAAGAATGTTTTGGCAGAAATTGGAAATATACCCGAGGTTTGTACAAGCTTTGGCATTATTCACATAAATTATTCGAAGAATAGAGGTTTGAATAATATATTATCGTATTTGACTAGATATTGTTTGGAATAATTATGTATTAGTTTCTTTGAATCGACAAATAATTTCTTTTTAGGTTATGTTTCTGAAATTAATATCAAAATATTCTTGTATAATTAATTTTCCTTTATATCGAATAATTTATTTTATTTATATGCGAAATCAATTATTTGAATGTATTTTATTTGAACTAAAGACAAGATGCAGGTACTTTTCGCGGGTTATTTGAAAAATTAAAATGACAAAGTACTTGAAATATTCCCGTGTTTCAAATAAAGTGTATTCAACTCCGGATTTGCTTTTTATTTTGATTAAATTCAAGTTGTTTTTGAATGAAATTTTGAGTACTTTTGGTTTTATATTTCTTTTTATCTTTTAAGAAATTGTTGTGTTTGCTTGTTAGGTAAAATAGGTGGTTAATTTGAATAATAATTGCTGTAAATGAATTGATAAGATAGTGCCTAAACAATCTTGATATAAAGAGTAGTATAAAGAGTAGTAGATTGGTTCAGAATTAATTTATATTAAATTTTATATTAATTTGTTTACAGCTCTTATATATTAATAGTTTGATTATCAATAATTGTTAATAATTTTATTATTTAATTACTAATTTTCGTCCTTAACTATAGATTTTAATATCCATATACAATAAATAATTTTACAGATAAATAAATTTATTAATTACATAGATAAATTGTTGCTTAAAATGGTACTGGCAAGATATTTATGATGCTTACAATTTATTGGCAAGCAATTGGCAGTAATTGCAAGTATCTGCGCATGCATCCACGTCGAATTTGGATTAAAATCAAGTACAAATTATTTTTGTTCAAACTGACATAATTATTTCTAAAGACATCAACATGCATTGCAAAAATTTATTTCAGTGCATCGGGTGAAAGGGATAAATTTAAATAATTAAAAATTTGAAATAGTTAATTATCGTAGGTGCTCTATTAATTTTTGTTTTCGTCTGAAAATTAAATATTAATTAAATTCGTTATTTAAACGGAACTTATGTTCGTCAAATTTATCATAAAAATAGGACATGTTTTCGATTCCCTTTGATCCAGAATTTTTGTGTTATTTTAATCTGTGGAAATCCATTTATAACCGGTTTATTTAAAAGTATAAACGTGTCACGGGTTTTCCGTTATTGCAACTGAATCACTATTTCTTAAAGACCTGACCAAGTAAAAGGAAATTCAATACTTCTCACATTCTTTTTTCCTGGTTTTATTCAAAGTAATTCGGAGAATCAATGATTACCACTTCAGGGACTGGGAATATCTGCTATTGAGAAATTCCTTCTTTCCAAATTTGTTCAGATCGATTACAAAAACATTGAGCAATCGTATTAGTAATAAGGAAAGTTATACATTCGAGAATTGCGAAATTAATTAAACATTCGATTATAATTGATTATATATTTATTAGTATCCTAAATTGATTTCTATAATTATTTTACCATAATTAATTGTAATCGAAGAGCTTCTTATTTGATTATTTAAGAAATTTTATTATTCGAGTACCCTATTTCTTCTAATTAATTCTCTGAATTGTTTCCTTAATTTTTCAATACACAATTAAAATTTAATCAATTCAGTAATTAATTAGTATTGTTCTTTTTAGCTGTGTGGTTTAAAAGGAACCAACGTTATTCGATAATAAATTTCAAGACACGTGTCTACGCTAAATTGCACGATAATCCGGTTCAAGACATGCCACTCGAAAAATAAATAAATAAATAAATAAACAAAAGAGAAAGGATATCGTTTAAATCATTATCTGTCCAAAGATACCGGATTCTGTACATATGTACACGTCTACGTGTCTACTTGTTACTCAGCATTAGCAGCTTGACAGTAGCTCCGATTCTCGTGGACCACGACTCCATTCAATTAACCGCATAACGGACGGTCGGCGTCGACATCGAATTGGATTCGTGGCCGAGCAATCGAATCGTCATTGCTTGCTTCACCGGCCGTTCCATTTAGGATCAGTCGATGACGCGACTCATTATAATTACGATGCTACGCCTCGAGCCTCAGTCTCTCGCGTGCTCTTGTCCTCGGCCGTTGCGCAAACCGACGGAACATCGACTTCGGCTTCGTTAATTGCCAATGATTCGCCGTTTCTTCGTGCCTTTTTGCTTCGAGCATTACACCAGACGTGAACACGCGGAAATCCAACCGTGACAACGCGCGGAATCTCCGTACAGTTGATCGATGGTCCCAGACGATGTGGAAGATCAGATGATTTTCCAAGTGTCTTCTATTCCGCTATAGGTAAACGCGAATACTTGTAGTAGCTTCGATATTTTTTCATTTTCACGCGACTCATTCATAGGTCGACGCAATTAACTCCACTTGTCGAATATTTTTTAATTTTTGCGCTAAAGTATGTCATTTTTTTTTTATTATTGTTGTTAGTATTGTCTAGTGTTCTGTGGTATTAATCGATTTGGCAGATGAGCAATTTATGGTAATGTTTTGTGTGAATGGAAATTGTTAGGTTTGTTGTCAGTGTCAATAGATCATTCATTTCTCATCAAAGTACATAGTGACATGATTTTTCTCTATTTGTATCCCAGTCTTCGACCAGAAGATCATATCTATACGTACTCGATCATCTTCTGCTCTGATATATAGATCAGGCTTGCTGTTTAAATTTATGATTTCGAAATATAAATTAGTCACATTGATTCATTGCGAATTCAACGAAGTTAAATTTCATCTTATTTCCCCAATTTCATCGACTTTCTACCATCAGAGATTTAACGATGATGTTTCATGCAATTAAAAATTAAGAGTAGAAGATAATAAAATTTTCTTTTAGAAAATTTCTTGTATCCACAAAGTAAGAGAAATAATTAGGAAAGTGGGTTACAAGTACATTTCATTTTCATAATAGTTTTTTTTTTATCTAATAATTTAATAGGTATGATAGAAATGTGATAAGAAAAATGTATAGTATAACATTCCTTTTTCCATCAGAATTATCACATTTTAAATTATTATATACTTATTAAATAATGAAATAATCAGAATTTTGTTTAATTCTTCGATAAGGATATACCATTATTGGCCACAAACTTCCTGTCTTAATTTTAAATGAAAAAATTATTAATTAAATCGATCATTATCATGGCATTCCAAGAAGATGTAATAATTAAGTGATAATTAAATGGAATAAAATTTCGGGAATAAAATTACCGTATATTTGTCCTTGTTTAAGATCGATTCACACGGGTAGAAATGAAAATAATTTTCACTTTGTACAAGGAAGCGACATGAATATTCATGTACAAAGTTTCTTTTAATTGCAGTACCCTATTGAATTCACAGTACGTAGAACTATGCGTCGCGTTAAACAAACGTTCGTTCCAACATTGACTTTGCATACAAAAACAGGGAACAGAAATAACGTAACCTTGTAATTCAATTTCCTAAATGTTCGTAAAAGCGATTGTGAAACGTACACGTTGAATATTCAAAGTAGGGAATAAACGAGCACAGCCTCGTACTAAACGATCTCCATTAATTCTTTTCAATTTCTCTTAATATTCTAGCGATTGTCCCAGTACGTCTACCTAATTAATAAGTACCATTAAAAATTGTGCTTTCTCTATTTAAGCATCCTTTCTTTCGTGGTGCTTCAATTAACGTAAATATGGTAAAAATGGTAAAAGTAGCTTATTCCAAGGAACTAATTTATATTCACGGTATTAAAGCAAAGAAATCCCAGTTCAGTTCCAACTCTAAGATTTATTAATGGAATTAAGACATTAATTAAATTAGATGAAACTGAGATTTTTAGGATTTACGGTATGTACGTATAAATTAATTCTTTCAGTGAATATTATAAAAATTCGAACTTTAGGGATTTTTATGTTACATTTTAGTATATAGTACATACTTCAAAATTAATGTTAGATTCTACATTGTCCATTTTGTAAATCTCTCAGTGAGTATCACAAAATTTCAAGATTCTGCAATTTTTCTTTCCTATTTTGTCACATTCTCAATAACTTAATTAGCATTCTTCGATCATTTCAAATATTCTCCATCGAAATGCAAATGATTATTAAACAGTAATGGAATCATAAATAGCAACAAATACACAGGCAATCACAAAAATATTCTCATCTCTTATTGTCACCTTCACATGATTCCTATCTTCTCTTCATACAAATTTCAAAATTCTCATAAATGGAATTATATCTTCAATTGATACAACCTCGTTGTAAAATGATGATTCAGTCTAACAAAAACAGGGATTAAGTTTATGTCACAGTGATATGCTATACAAATTTGTCACACAAATTTGTAGAAATGAAAATACTTGCAAATCCAGCTTATCTCAGTTTATAGATTGATTCGATATATTGCACACATTCTCACCGATAAGATTCTCGAAACTCTCGTTATAAAAGTACATCGGTAATGTTAACTTAATCCGCATAATCAAAAATTTTAAGGCATAGATCACTTCACCGACTCTCCCTGCTGAAACTCACGCCATGACAGTGTAGCAATCGTCAACAGCCAAAAATTTGGTATCAAAGCGAGCCTTAAGTCTGAAAACTGTAAGAAATAACAATCGCATTCTCTCATTGTGCTTCTTCTTCTCAGCAACTAATCGTTAACCCATCATCCCAGGAAAAAACAGGTCCACATTAATCTCCATTAGTTCCGCTGGCCACTTATTCCTATTCATTTATAGAAGCAACGGCCAAACTCTAAACCCGTTCACAACTAATTAAATTTCCCTCGTTTCGCTTACCCGAACCGTCGTACTTCCCGTGGACAGCGAAGATTCTCTCTCGTTCCTCGCCGCAATTGGCGTCGATGGTGAACCAGGCTATCGACAGAATCGGTACCGGTTAAATGTGAACGCGTTACGTAAAATGTTTAATTATAAATACTCTTAGCGTCCTCGCTGCTGATGATCGTTGTCAGTTACGCAAATGCACCCAATGCCTGTGAGCGAGTTGACACGATGCGGAACCCGAGTTTGACGTTCCGTCAGCCTAAGCCTGGCGCTGCTGGCTGGCTGATAAACCCGGAAACGGCCTTATCTAATCGCTATGGAAGAGGCTGAAGGGAAAGGACTACTTAGTTGACGATCCAAGAGCATCGCGTGCTATCTTGAGATAGCGATAAAAATAAACTGGCTCTTAAGCGTACCTCGTGGTGGCTAAATTTAATTTTACGCGCTACTCATTCGCCCTGGCTGCTTCCTTGAGGTGGATTTATGATACAGGTGGATTGCAATTGTTGTATTTGAGTGCGTATCGTAGGTTCGAGTGATGGAGTACGTTTGTAAATCGTCGTGCCAAGTGGTGACTTCGATTCGCGTTCGAGTCGCTGACACCTAGCTAGAACCCAATGCTGTTGCAGTCTCAGGCTTTAGGTATTTAATATCGGATAATAGACTACAATCATTTTCTTAGTTCACCTATTTACTATCGCGAAATTTTCTTTAATATCTCTAAAATTTCAGCGAATTGTAATTCTTTATAGAGTACTGTCAGCAGTACCCAGAAATGGAAGAATTCGTTGCAAATTGATATTCTTCGGCTATTGTATGTGACTTTCGAATGTTTTGTTTCTCCCTGAACGTGTCGTTTAATCGTAACATTTTTGAAAAATGTAATTCTTTTAGTTTTATATTCAGCTGATTCTAGGAACATATTATGTCGTAGCTGATCAGGGTTGTCAGCGTTCGGTTCTGAAATGGTTATGAATAAAAGTCTTTATGGTTAGAGGAAATTGGTCTTGAACTTGTTAGTTGAATAAATTGATTGAAAGGCAATTATACTAATTATTCCTCTAATTACCTGCTGGTAACTATAAATTGTGAAAGGTGGATGCGTTGTGGTCTTGAGGTATAAACACATGCCTGAGAGCTGCGATTAATGCATAGTAGCTATACTACATTATCGGAAAATGTTTAGACTTACTTTTTGACTTAATTTCTATATCGAATTTCCTAATAGTTTTACCATTGATTTAAAATTAATGCTATGAATATTAATAATGATTCTTGCCATTAGTTAACTTTTAATTAGCATGTTTGCTGAAATACAGAATTCTCTGTTGACTCTTTCAAGATTTTTGGGTGCTGTCGAACATGTAATGGTTTCATATTTTTCCATGAGATCTTCTATTATATTTCTATTATTCACAACAATTTTTTAATTATTTCCCACACGTCGATTCTTCTTATATTAGGCTACGTTTACACGGATTCACTTTCGTTAACACATTCGTTGAGTTTTTCTCGTTGCTCGAACTGTCGACGTGTGCCAAGGTCAGTGTTTCTGTGAAGCCTTGAGGAATTGAACAGTGTGTGCCTTTGTACTTTTTCTTCCCTGTTATCCCGTGGGTCATATTATGAACAAGATGTAGTACATGCGTGACCCTCTGCAGTGATTTTTCGCGGCCAACACCTGCTGGCAGTAGGCAGTAGCCTCGTAACAGCAGCATGACGCCCCACAGGGCACAATCGAGTGAGACAATAACTGTATATATGTATAGGTAAGTACTTGTGTCGTAATCGTTGTATAACATCGTGCGAAGGTTATCGAAGTTTAAGTGTTCGATTAAATTTTCTGTTAAATATTATGTAGTATAAATGATATAGTATGTTTAAATTGTCGATGATATAATAGATATATCTAGAATTTTTATATGGGTTCTGCGTTCCACTATAACGTTTATGGTTTGGGTGATTGATTTATTAATACTTCAACACGGAGGTTACTGCAGATATATAATTTAGTTCAATGTCGTTTAGATAATGTTCATAGTATAGTAAATATTGTATAATATGATATTTAGATGAAAGATAACGTGACAAATATATTCAGAAGCTTTTCGTGAATTCTCTATTTCGGTATGAACCTTTGTTTATTTTATTAATAATTAGATGCATGAACTGGTTTTACTTCTGTAGAATTTGGACATCTTTGCAATTTTATTTGCAATTTAACTGAAGTTTCTAGGTACAAGGAAATAAATTTTTAATATTTTAGAAGTTAGTATTCCACGCTGTAATAATAAAATTACACTGATACTTTTTCTATACAGAGGCAAATTTAATTAATAATTTTAATTTGAGAAATTAATATTTCAAACAATGCCTTGGAATTCGGGCAAAATATTAGGAATTTTGATACGTAACAAAGACTATAGATAGTATCATAATTATTAATACAGAAGTAATTAGTATTTCGACATCAATATAAATGAACTCCCATACGTTCTTAAATTAATGATACCTTTTATCTCTAATTGTAACGTACAGTAACGTGCGGTACAATTAAATTTCCATTTCACAAAATTCGATATTTCCCTCGAATTATTCCATACCACAATTACATTTCGAATACGTGACTAACAACCAGCATACACGAACTGACAAATCCTGAAATAATTAAAACATAATTCCTTCGAATAATTCACAAAGAACCACATACGTTTCGTTCCACTCTGAAAAAGAGAACAAATTGGACCGGAGGATCGTAAAAGAAACAACTTATCCAAACTGGCTAACAAACAAAAAACCAATCTACGGAAATAGGCTGAAATTAAAACTGAAAGCTGAGACTAATTCCTGATGCAGGAAATTGAAAACCAGAAACCTAATGAAGAATAAAAAAGACGGTACTAAAAAATGCACGAAGAGAGCAGTAACAAAAACAAGAATCGTAATCGTGTTGCTGTTAAAGACAACGGAATCGGAATCACACGAACCTTAATAAAACGCGAATCTAATTGGAAAGCGAATCTAATCGCTCAGTCCTTGATGAAATGTTTAGAACGAACGATGAAAGTTCATCTGTTGATTCATCTGCCTTGCAGATCCTGCCAGGGTTTACGAGTTGTGTCGTGATACTTGAGAAATTGTCGGATACTGACAACGAGAGTAACATGGCTCACACCGATTTCAATGAAATTTTGCAGAATAATTCATATTCACAGTAAAACGTCGATTTTGCAAATTAATTGACAGGCAAATCTGCTCGGATAATCGATTAGGTAGGAAGAAATGGATGATAAAGATCAGCAGTGATCAAGGAATTTTTCAAAGATAGACATCCATTTCTCTAGGATATCGTGATCAGGTAGAAAGGAATTTTTCCATTATGATACAATGACACCTTTTAGGGATAGGGATTTATGGCAGTATCGAATGACTATCGTCTCTAACTACATTCGATTATTAATTGGGAATTAATTGGAAAATAAATATTTAGATAATTTTATCTAATTCGGAAATTAGAAATATACTTACGTCCACTCGTGATTGTCACTATGGTCGTCAAATTAAGGTACATCCTGTACCAAACTTTCTGATCCTTCCTCAGTTCCAATTTTCCGATTGAAATTTTTCGACGTTCCAGGAAGGAAAATATTTCATTTATCATTCGGTCTGAAACTGTATTTGCTACTTCAAATTGTACGTACATAGCATCGAGGAAGTCGCAAGGCAAGAAATTAAGTATACTTTTAATATAAACTGATCTTTATCCTGCTATTATTCAGTCATTCGAGAATCGAGCGTTGAACAGAGCAAAGGAAATTGTATTAGCATATGCTAGACAGAATGTGCTCTGATACTTGATATGAGAAAATGCCTATTAATATTGAGATTCGAATCTGCTATATATACGTATTTATATTAAAAAGAATTTACATTTATATATACCTACACACGTATGAACCTTGGATTCTAGAAACCTCGAAATATAATTCGTTCATAATGGTTTCCAATAATCGTAGAAGAAACTATCTTCTATATAATCCCCTTGGTAATCTCAGAATATTCCTCTTTATATCGGTATTTTCATTCATTCCAATCGCACAGGTGTTTCATTATTTCAGAGTCGTTATTATCACTATATTACACCACGTACCACCCTTACGCTATATTCCAAACCTGTCTTTCTCTACCCCATAGTAACAACGCGGTTCGGTCGATTTTTGCCGGTGCAGTATCGACATGTTCGACATTTGGAGAGGATTTTCAGCACCCAGAGATCTCTCTGGGAGCGCCTCCGTGTTCCTCTTACGAGAGCCATAAACTCGAGGATCGATGGGTTCCTGTCGATCGAGCATAAACGTTCCTCCTCGAGGCGGTTCGTCGAAAAACTGCTACTCGGCCGAAAAGTTACCTCATCGTTGCCTAAGAACTTCGCTGCTCTACACCGAATAACAGTCCGCGACGTTACATCACGTTCCTTAAATTTCTTGTAATATCCGTTCCGGGTTTGTGAATCGTGAAAGGATTTCTTCAGCCTCTGGTTTCTTTTTACGCGGGCTTCTGTGGCGTCGGTTCAGGAAGGATTTCTTGAGAAACGAGGATTACGCGGTTGCTCGAAAGTTTGGGTACACTTGTCGTTCAGGGAGAAATATTTGACACTGTTTGTGGTAATTTTATAACGCTATTGCAACGATGTATCTGATCTAATTATTCTGATATCGACAGTTTGATGACGTAATTAATCAGTTATATTGATATATTAACGGGATTTATATTTGGAAGAATTTTCATTAAAAATTTGTTATTGTTATTCACGGTAGTGTGTGGTTTGAGAATATGAAGTGCATTTTTAGTGAATGCCAAAATTAATTCTAAACATGAATGAAACGATAATAAGAGGATATGAATATGTATATATGTTACACGCAATGTGTTAATTGTATCATATTAATACTTACACGCACTTAATATAATGTAAGTAATACAGTAGTAAGTAATAGTAGTAGTAATATAGTGTAACGCTTCAGTTTTGGATTTTTACGTGTATAGACATAGAAATGTGAAATTACGCTACAATTATACGAATATGTATAAACAATGATGGCCACCCATTATTGACGGATGTATCACTATGGTGCAAAATATATTTACATATAATTTACGTTATTTCACCATAGGTGAATGGAATAAGAAGGAAAAGAATGCTAAACTGCACGATCAACGCTGTTCATAGTAGAATAAGATTAATAATTTTTGCAAAATTCGATAAAATTTAAGGAAAATAAAACCTGTGCATCTCGAATCGTCGAAGAATACATATGAAAAGTGTGGAAAAATTTTGACAACGTTTTACCCTATAAAAAAATACCCAAATGTCATACTTCCTCCTTAACTCTTTGAGGCTCACGATTTAAAACAAAAATAAGAAGCCCAATGCACAGAATATTACAAACTGGGACATCCCGTCATGCAACTTACGTCTTAAATGAAAGACAATGAAACACATCCTTTTGCCAAAACATAGCTATTACTGCATTGCCAACTGAATGCAAAACTTTGAATAAAGTATTAAACTGTATAACTACGAATATCGTCAACTTTTCGAGGTGAGTGGAAGTATATCCCACCATGCATAAACAGTTTTCAACAGCTTTCAACCAACCTAGCCCCAAATAGTTAAAGCTCCCACGTCATCTTCGACGATACACGAGGAAACCCTCTAAAAATCCTTTCATTTCGCGCGAAGAAGTAAGATCGTTGCTTAAACAGTGTAAAATATTGGATGCGTCAGCTATTAAACCTGTACAAGGCGTAAGTTGAAATTTACAACCAGTAGTGTATGCTGTCGTTCGAAACTATAAAGTCACCTGACTCGTTTTATACGTTGGATAAACATCAGAGTATTAAACGGTGTTACAATCAGCCTGATCTTATAGGGGACTGTTTAATGTTTGTTTTATGATGGCAGCTTAAGCCCTATCGACGTTATATCTCACTAGTATAGCGGAAGCCTTGTTAACGTTCCTAGCTATCGAAATTATAGTGCCTTAAAACAGGCAGTATCATCGAAATCCGACTGGTTCGTTGGGAGTCGCAATTCTTGGATTAAAATTTCAACGTTATTTTAGTATTTACGAGCTTCACACGTTGTGAATTTTTATTTTATCATCAGGTTACTTCGGCTACGCGTATACCTTCGGAATCCTGCAACCTCTCTTATCAGCGCGAATAACTTTTATTGCCAATTATCCCTGGCCAATTTAGTATTTCCGCTTTCACGTGTATATCTTGCCCTATAAATTCACCTTGATCGGAGTAATACGACTTCATGGAAGGTACACTGTTGCATCTTTGCAAGCTTTTGTGCGGGAGCCTTCTCTAGACATAGCGATCCTTCATCGATGTGTTACGGAAATTTTTAGACGCGTGTGTTAAGAATTTTTAGAGATTTTGAGATAGTTGCTTGTTACTGGTATTAGTATAAATATTATCATTGTTATTAAATTTATTTTCGTGGGAAATCTGATAGAACTATATCTTTTCTTCCAATATCTGTTAGCAAAACGCCGGATTTTTATTAATGAGTTTACACCTGCTATTAGTTGAGAAGGATTGAATAGATAGTCAAATTACTCTCGAATTATTCACAAATTATTCTGTTTTCTATGCTTTCCAATCATCATATCCTCGCAACAATTGTACATTAGCACGCCAACTCCATTCGGTCGATCATCACGCCACGAAATCAACTGCTTCATACTCTGATAATTATTGCGTCTATCGTGACAACTCGCTTGATTGCTCGATTGGAGCACGAAGTTCTATTATCTCGAAGATCCGAGAAATTAGTCTTCACTGATACGGTAATTAATACTCTAGAGACATTGCAGAAGAATCTAGGAAATAAATCAATAAATTTGGAGGAGACTTCTCTCAAACAAGATTCCTCATCAATTCCTCAAATTTTCAGATTATTTCCCTTACTAGCTTTAATTCCAGAGTGTATAAAGGTACAATTTTTGGTTTTCGTGAATGCAATTTAAATTTATTTGTAGCTGTTTGTTTGCTCGCTGACCTGAGAAATCACACTATAAAAAGAAGAATTACTTTAGACAGATTTAACAGTGTACAGTATGGCAGGATTTAACAGTCTGTTATATTAACACTATACCACCAGACGAAGCGAAATTTTCATAATGGTTTTAGCCTTACATTGTTTGGACATGTTTGCTTATGGCAAGCACTCTGCGCCTGGTCAATCAGATTAAGATGGGGTGCGAGTAGGTCAGTCTCTAGTTTCATAATAGGATACAAAACTCTTCAGACCCCAAGTCCATCGTGTACCAGTAATAAATTTCCAACGAAATAGTAATCGGTAATCAAATATGCAAATATAGGGAACCATCTGGAAAATTTTCTTTGCTTGAAAAAAAAACAATCGCAACCTCGGAATTTTTCATTTTGATCTGAAAATTGGGATCCATTAGCTAAGTACATTATTCGACATCGATAACTTAACGATAAAATATACCTAGTAATATAATAGGAAATGAAATATGATAATATTCGTCAAATGCGAATATGTTTCTGCATTTTGAGCCTGCATCGTGGATAATGTATTCACAAGGAGTGGCGAAAGATGAAAACTGGAATAGCCGGGCATCGTTGAGTCGTCGTTTCACAGGTTCTCGAAATATCAGTAAGTGAAATAGCAAGTGTCTGTGATAACCATCAGATGTTCACTTGTTACTGGATAAGTTTAGACTTTTCACTGCCACTTCAGTACAGATGAATCATCCATGCATTTCATCGAAAGTATACACCGGCTTTGCTTCGTTCGCTTTAGATGTCGATCAGATGAAAATAATATTTACACCTTTCACTACGAATGAATCATCCATGATATATATCCACGGCGCCAAGTCTAAATTCACAACTTCTCAGGCATATAGAGTCGCAGAGGGCAATAACCAGCAACATATGTATATAACTATAGTTGCGTCACATTGATAGCAACTGTTGCCCTTCAAATAAATACTGAACAATCAAAATTCGATTTGGATCGACGTGATTTGCTATAAACACTGGTAACAATAGTCTCGAATATAGTAACTTTCAACGATTCGGAGAAATCCCTGCCAGTAATTAGAAATTCAGATTTTTGACCAGTTGGAGTGGCTTGCACTGTCTGTCAATGGTCAGATCGAGTGGATGGAATCACTTTCACGATGATTGGCGATGTACTATCACCTTGTTCACTGTAATTGGTCACGTACTGAAGGAAGAGGTACTCTGACCTCGGAAGAAGTCTATTTGCCAAAGTGGTCACAGATGACAGGAACTATCGATGAGAGAAATAGGTACAGCGACCAACTCAGTCTTCTTGACTCTATTCTAAAGACTTCTTCTAAAGTTCAGCAATAGTCTCGCAATTTTCCCGATATTGTGGCTGTAAAAGCCATTTCTTTGAGATGACACTATCAGATAGAGACGAATTTTACGTTATGACACGCTTTAGGGATCAGACCTTATGCCAGAGGACATCTCGCACTTGGATTTGGTATCGACTAACAATTATCGCCAACTATCATCTCAAGTTTTGGACAAATTCAAGTTTTACAAGTACATATTGTCAACAAACTTGCAGGACAAAGTTAGGTCTATAGCTCTGATCAAAAGATATCCATTTCTTCGAGAATTTTTACCTTATAGTGCAATGGGATTTCCTACGGACAGAGTTCTATGGCTGAGGACCCCATCGAATGACTATTTGAAGCCACAGAAAAATTCAAGTTCTAGGATTATCATCGAGTTATCGATAGATACGCGAGACATAGTTAGGTTTAGAGCCTTGGCCAAGGAATGCTGTAACAAAAATGAGTTCATTGTTCGACGATATTCGAACAAAACACGTCTATCTCTTGGCGTTCCCTACTCATAGCTTATCTTGCCCATCCTCGACACTGGATAATCCTCGGCACAAATTACTCCGCTCGAAGCAAATTTCCTCGCCGTTTTCATCTCCACGAGGAATCTTACCCTCGAGAACAAAGGAAGTTCCTGCGGAGGAACGTTAAAACCACGCAACCTCTCCACTTTACCTGTTACTCGCGGATCACCGTTAGCCTTTTATTGCGCGTACACGAAGAAAGAATGCGAGAGGAGAAGAGAGAGCAGCGAGCGAACGGCGAGCGAACGAGGGCGTAAAGGCTGCCACGAAGTACTCGAGCTCGAAATAAATTAGGAAGAAGGACATGGAGGCCTCGCGAGCGAGAAAAACACACGCGCTGCCACCAGGTGCAAACGAATCGGTGGACGCGTAACCGCGGCCAACTGGTTATCTTTATCGTCGGGAAACGACATGGCCGTCCGTCTTGCGTCGTTTATCGCGGCTAATTTGTCGTTAGCGGTTTCCTAGAGAGCGTTGCCAACCGACCGAGTGTCCCGCGGATCACGCCAGAAGACGACGTGCACGCATCGTCTTCCTGGATATCGGAATCCTTGGAACGTGCCATGGCCGTAGATTTTCGCGGAAATTCTCGACCAGTCTCTAGTACCACCGTTGTTTTTCCTTTCCATTTCCTTCACTCGGTGTGAGAAACGCGTAAACTGCCGGCCAACGCACGGGAGCCTAAATCGTTCTAGGTCTGAACGAGAGAAGGTTGGGTGCGGGTAGGCCTCGCTTCGTTGCTCCAAGGATTTTCTTCTGGCTTCTGGAACACTCTGTTATTTAGAGAAATAATTCGATAATCATTTCTAGTGATTTTGTGTATGTGACCTGTGTTATGTTGCGCGACTGTTTAGAACTTTGGGTGTGTTGGCTGTTAGGTGAGTTGAAGCTTCGTTATCTACGGTGGGTGTTTAGGTTTTGCAGAGTTTTTCAACAGTCCTGTGGAGCTTATGAAAGCTTGTTTTTATTTTTTAGCGATGAGTTTGCTAAGTTTGTGAGGTGACGTTGAGTTCTTTTTCTCAAAAGAGAAAGAATTTGTACAGTGTAATTTCTTCGAAAATTTGAAAATATCTTGAAAATTATATATATTCTACAATTAAGTAGTTTAAGTAGTTAAGTGTTAAGTAGTGTCTTTTTTTGATTCTTAACAACTATGAGTTAAAGACTGCTCCGTGCCTCATATGAAATATGCAAATTAATTCGCTTAATTTTTAGGTAGAATTTTTTAACTAATTTTTGAATCGAGTTCAAACTATTTAAACTATGTAATATAAATATTTTGTTTAATCGCGTGATATAAATCATTAGAATTGTTTTATAGAAATAGAAATATAGATAAATTGTCATTTGAAATTACATAAAGTCAAATGATATATTTCTTCCATAAGAAAAAGGTATTTAAATATATCTGAATTAAATTCTTCATTTACTGTTTGAATAATTTCTAAATTAATGTTACTGACTATTCTAAAGTTTTGGTATTGTTAAATAGATTCTTCACAAAATGCTATTGAAAAATATTTGTAATCTTTCAATTTTAAACTCAATATTTAGCTTGAATTGTTTGATGTGTGATGACAGCGCTGTTTCCACATACGATATATATGTGTATGGAAAATTACATATATCCAGAGAATAAAGAAGAATTTAAGCAGTTAGGCAAGTATGCATATATTTGACTTGACTGGTTATGTAATGTATGGGTAAAATATTTACTTTACATAATTTTACAATTGCCTGGTTATATAGGAGGATATTAAATGACAGGAAATTACGTTGACAAATTTTTGCAATTATTTAATACGTTATTTGTTCCTCGACGAAATTCTGGGAATTATTATCAGTGAATCGGGTGAACGCCATTATGATTCGCTGGAAATTTTTAATAAAAATTATTTTGCTGACTGTATGTTGTTCCACTGTGAATAAGTAATCTTCGTTTTATTCGAACCTGCCACGAATTAAATGTATTCGAAATACGCATACCTCACATCTTAGGTAAATAAAAAGAAGAAATCTCGTCACGAAGAAGGTATATTTTGAGAGATAAATAAAAATTTGAAATTCTAATCACATTTTAATCGCATGCATTCCTACGCCGCTTTGATCATCGACTCTCGAAGAAAAATAAACAGTTACGACTGTAGTGATACTTAACAACTCAATCGAATTGCGCAATACCTTATTATACCATGTTTGCTATGTAGAAAATTTCGTCGTAATGTCATGGACGAAACGTGTGAGAATTTCGCTTTTCGATCGCCTATTAACACCTATTCAGAGATTGACAATCGAAAATGGGAATCCGAAATTAAATACGAGTGGAGGTATTCCTCGGTTAATTTTCTCATAAGTATTTGGTGTTTATTTTAAATATTAAAAATATTAATGAACAAAATACGAATGAAGAATGTTACATAAATCATAAAATTCGTAATTTCGGTTATTGAACTTCATCCTATGCTCGTAACTTTCTATCCACCTGTTTATGTTTATTATTTACAACTTTCACTATCGAAATACCGTTTTTCAGTATATCACTATATAATTAAGAAGACAGATGGAACGGAAGACCATGTGAAAAGAGAGTTATTTTTTTAGATGAAAATAACAGTAATTTCTTAAAAAGGAAATATCAGAAGCAATAATTTACAGGAGAAAGAGCCCATTTGTGTACGGATAGAAGTATTATCAAATCCTTCCTGAGTTTTGCCTACAAATAATAATTATACCAAGATAAGCATAAGCAATCCACTGTAGGTCATGGTTTTGCACGTTTATTAAAGAGATACGTCTAACGTATACTAGGAACTGAAAACCGTGTTCTTAATATAGGGGTAATTACAGGTTTCAACATCCGTGTTCATGGATATTAAATTCACTTTCTCCCATTCATGGGTGTATATTTATATATATATAAGTGCTTAGGTTTTAATCTGTATAATTTTTAGAACCCGTATACCTGGGAATTTAAATGCACTTATCTCGATAATTTGGAGAAATAAAAACGTGACCTTGCGAATTTCTAGGTTATAATTTCTCCTAAGAAATTTCTATTAATTAATCCTCTGTCAAATTTTTAAATATGACAAACAACATACTCGAATCTAAATTTAATAAACAGCAAAAACACCGTTAAAATGATTCTTAAATCCAAAAGAATCTAGAAAAAATTTCAATTTTCTATAACAATATGAATTTAAAACGTAATGATGAAAGCTGTTGGATCCTGCCGAATAATGTGACATCAAATTTGAAAATAACACATTTGAAACTAAATTTAATAAACACCATAGACGTTATTCGAATAATTCTTGAATGAAAAAGAAACCTAGAAAGAAATTCAATTTTTTGCAATAAAAAGAATTAAAATTTTCAAAAATAACCAGTAACATAATCGGGTCTAAAACAGAAAGTCAATAAACACCGAACAGTCAAGACGAATAGTCCTCAATTTTCAAGCAATTGAACGGTTGAAACGTGTGAAATAAGAAAATGGACAAAACAAAGAGGGAAAAAAGGATGGAGATGTGAACCTTCGAACTTTAGTCACGCCGAAATTAAACAATCAACCCGAGCCGTGCAAGAGGCAAGAAACTTCCCTCTCGGCGCGATACTTTTTGCTCTGTTCCGGGCCTGGCTGCGGTCGAACGACCACGATGACTACCTGCAAGGTTTTTCCATTTATCAAGCTGCTCGGACATGGTTGGAAACGTTTGTCAGTGCGTTGTTACGTTTCTGACGCAAAAAACGAAAGCCTGTTGGAGCGAACGAGCAGAGATGTTCACGGATAGATCCTCCTCTTTGACCAAGCACCGTCGTCCAGCGAAACACCGCAACCGTTCTACCTCGTTGCCCGGTTAACCGTGAGTCAGAGACGCAGAGGAGACTCGAGAATGATCCTATGAACGTCCGAGAAGAAACGTAGATGAAAAGTTGCACGAGACTGTGCCTAAATTACGTCAGACGTGGCTGGTGTAGTCTATGAGCAAGTCAGGCCTAGCTATTTATTAGGCTGTTGCACGTGAAGTGGTTGGTTGTATGTAGGTTAAAGATTTCCAGTCACGAATCGATTGAAAGTGATTCCGAGTGTTATGCAACGCTGAAATTTATTTTACAGGTACGTAGAAAACTCGAGGTATATAAAAATTGCACCTCGGAGAAGTGTGCAGATGCAGGCTGTAGTTAGCAGTGAACGGGTTAATGAAACGGTATGCAGTGAAATAAAATCAGGAAGAAGTCGATCTTGTTCGAGTTGCAGCTGGAGTATTTATTCGAAAATTTAAGAGCAGGGTGTATAGAATTTGTGAATCGCTTTCAGAGTGCTTCTATGAGTATCTCGAATATTTTTTCTTCGCAAAGTCTAATTGGACTGATCTATTACACGATAAAATCCTCGAAGACCTCTGCTAAATAAAATGATTTACTGAATGTAACGAGAAAAGAGAGAAAAAGTTGATACAGGAACTTGGAAAATGAAATAGAATACTGATAATAAAAGTTGGAATCTTTTGACAGAAGGATGAGGCGAGGATTTGATTAGGGTTGCAAAATGAGAAAGATATTGTATCAAGAACTTGGAAAAGGATAGAAGAAGGTGATTGATTTATTATGGTGATTTACTAGGATGGCTAGTTCGTAAGGCTTTCGGAAGTCTCAAATTTCAGTTGGTTTATGATTTTATGGAGGTTTACTGTTAGGCTACTTCGTTTTAAATGAACCGTGTTCATCCTAATGAAGTAAATGACTATTCGAGGAATTCATTCGGGTCTAATGATCATCCAAGTACATCTCGGACATATTTCATACAAATTATGAGTGTATCGCGCTATTTTATTTATAAATTATGGGCAATCATCGTCCCTTGGCTCATGTGTTGAATAATACAGTATATCAAGACCTATGACTAACTTAGGTCTGTGTATCAGAAAAATCGATATCGATATTTGATCTTATGAAGCAATTACTATACAATTCCATGCTTTGCAAGTTAGTGAAACCATAAACGCAAAGAACGTCTTGCATAATTGCAATAATTATATTAAAGAGCTTCAAAGATTAGGATACTACTATGTACCAATCATCGACTATATTCCCAATCGATTATCACTTTTCTCTGACCAGTCACACCGATTTAATAGTAAACAAATTTTTGATAATGAAAAGAGAATAGACATATCCTGTTCATAAACATGGAATATTTGTCCTTTTCATGAAATAACGAAGAAACTTAGCTCTGGACGTAGAACACGTTACCTATCGATAACGATGAATCATGTTTCGATTAATAGGCATTGTGTTTCGTGATCTCATAGTTATAAATACAGCGATCGCGAAAGAATGGTGATCCCTGAATTCTTGGTAGATAATTTGGACGTTCGATCTGCACGAAGTAATAGCCAATTAAAAAGAGAGAGGGACCTTTCAGTCTGACGTTTGCAACTTCGCTTTGTAAAAGTCATTGTTACGATGATGTCAACCTTGAGTGGAAAAAAATGTAGCCAAGTTGAAAGTTAATAATGTCGACAATGATGCAAATATCCTTCGTGTGTCGAAGGATACTTGGTCGATCGTTGCAATAAATATTCGCGAATTATCAGTGGCCAGAGAACATTCGCAGGTATCTATTTGTTCCAACTTTTCTTTCTCCTTAGCATGCTCTTAATTACCACGAATTATAAACCATTCACGCGTTAAATTGTATCCTGCACTTTCACTCTCTGGAACAACTCTTGGAGCGTTTGATCTGTGCCATATGTTGGGTTTAGTGGATAGAAAACTGCCTGCTGAGAAACAATAATTCTTCCTGTCCAAGTACGTTGATAATGTAAAGTATTTTCGAAGCTTTGGTTGAAATATAAGATTACATTAAAATTGAGTTGTATTAAATTAAAAATTTCAGGCTTATCTTGTAAATATAAATTAAGTTGTGTAGAGTATCCTCTCTTCCTGCAAAGTTCAATCATTTGTTTAGCGAGTAAAAATATAACATGGAAGTATCGTGAGAGTCTACGTGTATTGAAATGTCGTAATGGAAATAGGAAATGTGAAATAAATTTTAATATTGTAGATAATACTCTTAATTTTATCTGAAGCAATAATAGGTGAAAGTTGTACATGGTAACTGTAGGAAATGAACTATCTATAGGATGAAAATGAAATTGTGTGAGAGAGTATATTGTGCTCTATGTATTTTCACTTTTCGAATAGTTATTTATGAATTGTTGTTGTAAAACTTCATTAATGTTAATCCTAAATATATTTTATATATATTTATTATATTAGTATGTATTTTATGAATAGATAGTGTATACAATAATTTCACTAATTGTATGACTTCTCATTCGAACAGTATAAGTTTATGTTATGATAACTGGATTCAAGCGAAAGGAATTAGCTTCTCCAAACGCTAATTAAAATTTTGTTTCGATGAACGGATATATGGATATAATGTAGAATATTTCACTGTAAGCCTAATATCATTATACTATTGAAATATTAACAATGGTACAATGGTAACAATAGTACTATTGAAATATTTAGCTAATGAAATATTAATTTGGTAAATCTATTTTACATTAATACATTATATAAACGTTATTTATATTCTTTTTCTTTATATACATTAAAGATAAAGTTATTATAATTTTTCCAAGTTTTATATTTTTATTACAACTTTTTATCATCACACTTTCAATTATTGAAATATTAACAATGGTACTATTGAAATATTTAATAAATCTAATATTAATTTTTTAAAATTGTTTTACTTAGGTGCATTACCATCTTTTCCAAGTTTTATATTTCTATTATAATTTTTTATCATAACAGTTTCAGCTATTGAAATATTAATAATGGTACAATGGTAACAGTGGTACTATTAAAATATTTTACAAATAAAATATTAATTTCCTAAATTTATTTTATTTAGAATCATTATCATTTTTTCTAGTTTTATATTTTTATTCCAACTTTTCTTATTATGTCACTTCCAACTATCTTTGTTTATACATTTCTGTGTCTCTTGTTTTAGGTTACCTAATTTAAATATACTTAAGTATTTGCTCCATTTATATTCATATTTACATATTTCTTTATTCGTATATCTGTATCATGAAAAACAAGAGAAGTGTACATTTCGTATTTCTTTACAAATAAAAAGGAAATCATAGTAGAGAAGGAAACAGACAAATTCTACGTTTATACAACTCTTTTGTCCCGTTAGTTTTAATCAACAAAAGCTAGACACGTTTCATCAAAATATTACAGAACAACACTTCTCTGATGTTACTTCCGCTGGTACGAGACAATATTCCTTTGTTCCACCTGAGACTTCGTGCTTCAGAACAATTCTGTAGCACGTGTCTTAAGTACTTCAAAGCTTTTACCAACCTCGGTTTTTGTGATAATACTTTGGCGGGAAAACACCGTTGCAATTACATCCGTCGCTATCCTAACCGCGAACTGATTACGTTTATCCGCTTAAAGCTCTGGTATTTTCCTGTAACGTCCGTGAAACGGAAATACCATTTCGAATACAAACCTACGATATCCTCGATAATGTTCGTAGATATTAAAACACGTGGCAATAACAGGATGTGTCAGAACAGAAACAGAAATTTCAATTATAAATTCGGTGACACAGTGAAATTAGATACGAAGGATGTTAGTATAATTTTTGTAGTGCATACTGTATTATTAATTATTATTATATTTTTTACTATATTGTTATATGGTATTCTATTATTACTTATTATTATATCATTTTATTAATATAATAATGAACTATTGAATTTATCATATAATATACTATATTTCTAACAATTACTATTCTCTAATCATATTATTCATTATTGTTTTATTATATCGTTGCTTGTTATTATTGAATTAGTGTATTTCATCGTTATTGTATTACTACATAACATACTGTATTATTGACTATTTCTGTATTGCAGATTATTGCTACATTATATATACTGTATTACTATATAAAGTAGCACAGAATACTGCATATTTTTGCCTCTTACATAATTTATTACTGAAATCTAGTTTTGTCACTAGATTACTTGATATTTATTCGTACATAGCTATAGCATAAGTTATATCCCACAAAGGAAAATGATTCTATCGCGTGAAATCTTATATATATTCATAACTCGTTACACTGTTTGCTTCCTGTTTTAATCAAAATAATCAGATGTCTTAATTACACTTTACTCTCTGACAATTACCGCGTATTTCAACGATACTCTGAATATTTAAAATCTTCCATTTTTGTTTTTCGATCCTGCAATCATCGATCTCGGATCTCTCGATTACCATTTGTTGAATGTTAAAAAGAATGTCTTGCCACAAATTTTTGTCATTTAGACATTGAAAATAATTTTTAAAGCTACGAGTGCAACAATGTCGGTGGATATGTATGAAAGACATACATGCAACGACAGAAAAATGGTCAGAGAGTTTATATAAGTGTATGCAAATAAATAGTGCCTTGGAATAATTTGAAGAATTTTTATGTCGCATTTTTTTCTCACGGATGGAAGATACCCACTGGTTCCTCGAAGCTTTTATTTCGCCTTATTTGCTGCTACATTGTGTTACTTTCACCAGGGACTGTATTTATGGCACTGGTTTGTACAGTTACAATTTTATTCGGGAGTTTCCATAAATTGTAAGACAGTTGAAACGCATATACATTTCTGCACGAGAGCTGTAGAAAGGCGGTGTAATATTGCTGGAAAAACTACATGGTGTTGAGACTTTGCTCAGGAAGTATATACATTCCGTGATAAAGTGCACCGTAGACATTACATTCTGTACGAGTGAAGAAATTTGTAACGCAGCTGCAATCTGAGAACAGCTTTCACGATCACCTTTTAAAAACTGACAATTTCCTTACGACTTTATACAGTCTTTTTTACTCCAAAGAAATTTAATCAAAAATTTGTGCAATTTTAAAAACCGTAATATCAGTTTCTTTGGAATCACGTATAGTTATAAAGATGGTAAAAGGGTATTTCAAATTTGAAAATAAAAAATTCGCAACATGAGACATATATAGATATTAAAAATAATTAATACATTTGTTTAAAGAAAAAACCTAATGAACTACATTTGAAAGCACTTTCAAAATTACTTAATATTAATTTTGTCAAACACTTGTGTGACAATTTGACAAGAAAAATAACAAAATATAATATTTCATCCGAAGATAATTTAAAAATAAAATAATGATTTTAAATTGTCTGGAATGTAACATGTGGTCCATGTTCTGATCTCGAAATCGAAATAAACTTCAATTTCCAAATAAAATTTTATTTTAAACAAATCGGTTACAGATACTTTACCTTATTTATTATTTCAAATTAATTAACCTTAAATTTTAATATAAAATTTATATATTATACAGTACATGTTAATATATTAAAATACAACTAATTCCTATTGTTTTAAACAAGTTAATTACACACATATATTGCCTGTGACATATTATTATACCTATTTCTATAAATTATTACTAAAACCTACAAAATTCAGTCTCCTAAACTCTCTACAAATTCCCAGAAAGGCATAAATTTATTACAATCACTCGTGCCATAAAAATCTTATAAATTATCCAAATTGTACAAAATTTCTCCTAAAAGTACTCGTCATTAAGACACCTTTCTCGCTGTTGTTCTCGCAAAGTTACACACTTTGTAGCAACCTTTGTCGCTCGGAATCGTCATAGGCCGCAGCAATATCCCTGTAACATTCAGTAAGGCGGCAAGCGAGGAAAACTTAGCTCGAACCACAACATTCTATCGTGGACCGTCACATAACACGAAACTTTCCATTATATTGCAATAAAGTTGCGTCGACAGCGATACGAGCAGCGTATTTATTTTAGCCCGATAAGGATCTGAGCCACTGCTAGGGGAAACGCGACCAAGTATTTCCTCTTGCTGGAAACGGAAGTGGTTCACGTTCGAGATAAGTAATTCTCTTTGACTATTCGGCCTTGTTTGTTCGCCAGTCTAGACTTTGCTTCGTCACCGACAACTTCGCCACCACTTTTCGTTCGTATCGTCGTGGCAGCGCGTAAATCTTCCGCGATTACTGTCCCGACGGATACTCCCTTGGAAGCTTTGACATCTTCCAAACGACGGATTTCAGAATCCACCGAGATTGCTATGGTAAAACGTCCTGCCGACTTATTGGACTACCTTGCAACACGGTAAAATATTTCTTCGAATTTCTTCAAATTTCTTCTGCGATTTTCGAGTTCCTCTGAGTCTGTTGCAGTAGGTCATGGTGCGTAGTGAAGAGATAGTGAAAAGTGATAAATGTTGACCTTTTTAGAACTATTTTTATTATTTTGTTTTTAAGTTATTTTTGAAAAATTGAAATCAATTGTAGCAGGTTTCTTTATTTAATTAATATTAGAGCAGAGTATCCAATCAGATTGCTATGGTAAGAAATTTTTCTACGTCCTTTTGGAATTTTTGTGTTCTGGGTCTGTTGCAGTAGGAGATGTGTATAGTGACGAGTAAGTGAAAAATGACGAATGTTGACCGATATTTCATTCCTTTTTAAAACATTTTTGAAAAATTGAGGTTAGTTTTAGTACGTTTCTTTGTTTAATTAATATTAGAGCAGAGTATCCAATCAGATTGCTATGGGAAGAATTTTTCTATTCTCTTTCGGAATTTTGGTGATCTTCTGGGGCTCTTACTAATTACAAGATGGTGCATAGTGAAAAGATAGTTGAAAGTGACGAATATTCTGACATATTTAATACAGTTACTCTGTGTGTTGATTCTCCTCCAGAAATTTTTGCGAAATTAATATTAATTTAAATATTATATGTTTCTGTATTTAATTATTATTACAGCAAAGGGATTTAAATTGCTTTACTAAAATATTTTATGGAATTTTTTCTCCTTTCCTTTGGGAAATTTGAATCCCTCCTTTCAGGAATATTTATTAATACTCTAATGAATGTTATGTATTTATTTAAATTTTATTATTGCGATTTATGTTTTATATTTTCTCAAGAAAAATTGAAGATACTACGATTAGTTTAAATATCATATATTTCTGTATCTAACTATTATTTATGCAGAAAGTTTTGAAAATCCTTCGAAATTTCTATGATAGACTCTTAGGATAAAACATTTTAAATTAATTTTATTACCTATACCAATATGAATTTTTTAAACCAAATTTTAAACTCACATTTCTGGCTAGTTATTTAACAAGCATTTAACGGATTCTTCATAGATTATTCATCGTATATATTTCTCTGTAATTTATATCTCTGTATAACAACATTTTCCCGTAGTAAATTGTCTGTGGAAGACTAATGTACCATAAAGCATTCGGACACACAAAGGCAGCAGCAGAGGTATTTTCCAGAGGAAATCGGCGTACATTTATTGCAACTTTTAATGAGTACATCTTCACAAAGCAAAACTAATTAATCGGAAGCGTATTTTATTTGACTCACTGAATTCGTTGTAGCTCGTATCTTATCAGGATGCACGGTCATAAAAATCAAGCCGACTTCATTTATAGGAACGAAGTGTCTGCGCTTAATGATCATCAATTAAACGATTTCCTGCTGCCTTCTTCCGTCAAACCTACAAATTTTTCTACATATACACTCTCTCTCTCTCTCTCTCTGTACGTTAATAATTTATGAAACAATCAACTGGTAAAAACAGCTTTTGTTACTTCGAGATATACGAGAATTAACCGAATAATTATCCTGGATCATTTCGTGTAACATTGGACCAAATTGAGGAAGTCAGTTTCACTCGGAAGCAGTAAAATGAATTTAAAAATATATTCCAAAATTATAATTTATATTATATTACCCCTGGCAAAACGTTTTCATGAAAAAATAATTCTTTAGATATAAAGTGTAATAATATAAGTATAAAAGGCATAAACATGTCATATCAATCTGGTACGAATTAAAAAGATGAAAACTAATTTAATCTTTTGTTTATTATTGACGAGAAAATATGGAAAAAATCATTATCGTTACATTTGGCTGAAAACATTTTGCCAGTTTAATATAATAATTTATAAATAGAAAATACATTTTTTCAGTATTAATACTAGTAAATAATTTTTTAATACTGAGTACTAATACTAATAAATAATTTGATATTAGGACGATATTGGAAGGTTAATATTAATGAAACGGAAGTTGCAAAGTTATGAAATTAAAATCGAAATTTGCCACGCGTTAAATTAAAAATTGAAATACAGTTGGGCTTATTTTAATAGGTAATCTGTTGATAAATTTGCAAACGATCATTTCCTCGAGCTTTAGATTCGTGCTTGACAGACCCATTTTGAATATAAGTCTGGCCAACACGTAAGTTTGAAAATCTTTGTATGACTTTTTTGCAGGTCGGCCTTGCAGACGTTGCACAAGGTGTCGAGTAAGGCACGCGAACAGAACTACTTCCTGGGTGGCCTGTCACACGACTGGGTCAGTTACTATGAGCAACGAATCGAGAGCGATCGCTCGTGTCTTAACGAGTGGCATGCTATGGACAACCTGGAATCTCGAAGACCACCGTCGCCGGACAGCGTACGCACCAAGTGAGTTCCTTCATTCCTATCCTATTTATGACAATTATACTTACCCCATAGCTTGTATTCAATTCGTTCCGTCCAATTATACGTGAACGACAAATCTCGAATTAGGAATCATGGTACTTGAAATTAAATATTTTCGAGCTTTCCAAATACCCCAAATGACGAACCGCCAATTACGAATGGCGGCCGAATCTATTACTTGATGAATCAAACTGATCCTCAGGTGCACAGGTACCATGTGTGAAAATTGCGTAGGTGTTGGTCACGTGGTTCGAATTTTACAGCGTTTCAAAGACTGAATATATGGGACTGAATGTGTCGGCATTTGCAAGCTACTTTTGACGCTACTGCGAGCTTCCTAGTGAAACTAGGAGTGCGAGCTTTGGGTCTGTGAGAGCTTTCAGTGTGCCCTACTAGCACATATAACTTTCGCGAGCTTTCGAGCTTGCGAGATTTTTTGCTGATTTTTGCTCGACAAATTCAGGTCTGAGAGCTAGTTGTAAAAGATCCAAGAAGTGGTCTACCATCGAAACAGTTCCAATGAATGCGGTCATTTCTAAGATTTTCATGAACAATACTTTTGCATCCAGGACGTAAAATTTTCTGTTAATTTTGCGATTTTGTAGCAGGATAACGTAACGTTCTAGAATGTGGCTCACTTACTTACCTTACTTATCTTACTTACCTGAAGTTATCCAATTGACATACTATTTCATTGCATACTCTTTATTTTCAAAGTCGAATAGAATCATGGAAAATTTACAAGAAATAGGAAATATCTTACGCTTATAATTAATTTATTATTGACTTATATGTATTCTACAATTAATTTATAAGTAATTTATGTCTAATTTATGACTAACGTATAGCTAATTTGTAACTAAATTATAGCTAATTTATAACTATCACTTATAACTATTATGTAGTGTTTCAGCTTTGGTGCGTAGCTCTTAGCTTGGTACGAATTTCAAAGAGTAATCCTTGAAAATTCTACCAATTACCAGGTCTCACCACGTGGAGGTGGCTACGCATCGAGACCCGACATGCGCCCTAGTGGCGCAGCCTGCTGGCGCTGTCCGTATCAAAGATACCCTAATCTAACTTGAAGCGAATTAAGTTAAATCGACTCTACTGGCACTTTATTAAATATCGTGTCTTACAAAAGGGATTTCGACTCGGTATACTAAAACTCTACTGTCGCAACGCTAAGATATTTTCAAGTTCCCATAAAAATAGGGAATGAAATATCAAACACGCGAGAAAATAGAAAATCGCGACGCGCCCGAACGAGATCGCGATTATTCGAAAGACCGACTAGCCTAGGCGATGTACTCCCGTGTACAGAGATAACTTCATACCTCGGCACCCTCCCGATCGGGCCTAGCTCAATTCCAGTCACTGTCGCACTCGCCAAGACTTACACGTGGACCAAGGATAGTCCCTGAACCAATGAAACTTCTAGTGTCAACGCGAGGGCCCTGCTGGGCGGTTGCCGGCCAAGACAGACACTTCGCATCCCAGCCACACGGGGTAGAACTTAATCATCCCTGTGGTCTAACCGTAGATGGTACTAGTCCGTCAGCCAGCATGTGCCCGAGCCCAAGTCGCGTACGACTTAGGCAGCGGACCGCCTCGTCGAGGTCAGAAGACGCACTGATCCGAGGGGGTCACCCTGGAACCCGATGCATGACGAGATTGACAGTGACTGGAAATGAGTGTCGGAGACGATTCGTGAGGATGACTTACGAAGCATGTACTTATCAAGTACACGAGAGCACGTCGCGTAGGCTAGTCCGTACTTAAGAAAAATCGCGATTATCGCGAGAACGATTACGTTCTGTTTGGTGAACGAGAGGGATGAGAAAGAACGAATATAGAATGGATACATTCGCTTCAAGTTAGGTGGCTTACCTTTATACAGACAGCGCGCACATGGGACTTAGCCTAACAGTCTATCTTATGACTACTTAAAGGTAGACGCATGCATCCCGCGTCGTTAATTGATGCGTTACAAGTAAAGTCTTGAGAAAACTTGAGAATGTTAAGAAACCTAAAAGCTAAAACAGAATATATTATTGTTAATGTGAACCTGAAAGGAAACGGATTAGTACGAGGAAAGAAAACGAAAGTGAAAGAAACGGAAACCATGAAGGTTAATAACCAAGTGGAACGAGCAAGCCAACGACGAGACCTAAGCAATCCAACGACGAGACAGAAACATCCCAACGATGTGATATAAACAAACGACCGAGGAAGCGCTCGAGTATTGTACGAAATACTCGAGCGCTCTAACGAAAACAAAGGGAACGGAAACATAAAATCTGTAATATAAAAGGTAACTAACACCTGGAAGAAAAATTAATTAGTACCTGAAAGAAGAAATTATTGTTAAATTATGTAAAGGAGTGGACAATGGCTACTGAACAGCCATTGATCTAGCCAACGATGAGACATAAATAAACCAACGACGAAGCATTCGAATATTATACGAAATATTCGAATGCTTAAACAATGAAAAATAGAATGTTAGAAATAAAATCTGAAAGAAGAAATATAATTAAATCCTGAAAAAGAAAATAAATTAGACATGGAAATAAAAATTGACAACCCAACGACGAAGCATTCGATTATTGTACGAAATTGTCGAATGCTCAAATAATGAAAAATAGAAGGATAGAAATAAAATCTGAAAGAAGAAAAATAATTAATACCTGCAAGAAAAAGTAATTAGTACCTGGAAGAAAAAATAATTAGTACGCGGAAGAAAAAATTATTTAAGAGGTTGGGGTGTGGGTGTAGTGTACAGTAGTTATCGACTAGCCAAATGGTCTAGTCAACGACCACTGATAACTACAACCTCACTTTCGGAACCCCTTCCCCACCGAAAAAATTTTGACGCGACTCTTACGAAATCGAACCGACAAATAGCTCGAGCGTCGACCGCGAGCCCCCTTATATACCGGCGGCCGGCCGAAGATCGGCGGAAATTTCCGAAATTTACCGATCCCTTTAAAAATTACTTTTTCGCTATAATAACCAATAATTTATCAAGTTTTTTGATTTTTATCGTTAATATACGTTGCAAACTATTTGTTTGGTACAATTTTAATTTGTTATTGGCAACAGGTGTAGCAATTTATCAACGTTCTACAAATAATAAATTGCAAATAATAGACACTTCAACACAAACACGTTATATGTACTAGTAATAGCCAATAATTTATTAATTTTTCACTTTTATTATAAATTTACGTTGTGAACAATTTGTTATTAACAATATTAATTTGTTATCAGTAACATATTTGATTATTTATGCGTGTTTTATATACTAAAACTGCATTTGCACCTCCATGGGATAAATTTCTATATGTATACGTTTGTCAAAATATTTTTATTTCCTCTATATTTTTTTAAAGTCAGGTTGGAGTTTATTTTTTAACTGCTTTATATTAAAAAGTCATTCGTATTTAGGTCTCGAATAACGAACCTGTTTCAAATGACAAATGATTCAGAGAAATTTCTTTTAATATGAAAGTACAAATATAATAATTTAACATATTGACGTAATAATTTTACAAATCATAATTTAATAAAATACTATAATAATTTTTTTCGAAGTTTAAATTATCCTAAATTCGAAATGTTGCCTGACTTGAAATTGCGATGAACCAGATTAAGGAAGAAATTTGCAACAGTACACGTGTGTCGAATATTGAAAAGTACCACAATAAAATTGTCAGAACTTCCTTGTTTGACGTGATGAATCATCGTGTTATTCCCGTAACCTGTTTATGAGTTTAAACCTGGAAAATGTATCGTAAAAGCTGCTAGGTCAGTATGAATACAGCATTTGAAGAAGCTTATGTAAATGTTAGGACAGCCTAACGTTGATTTATGGAATTCAAAGACTGATGATCTTTCAATGAGGAATTAGTTAAGAGAAAGAGTCATAAAATACCATTAACAGTGATGCTTTATGAGAGATTATTGAAGATGATCCATGACAAATAGTGAACGAGATAATATTTCAAATGGGACTAAGCCACTCCACGATTATTAGTCACATAACACAAATATCATAAGTAAAGAAAACGATTAAAGGGGATCAGCAGGATGACATATAGAGGACAAAATAAATGGGAATAATCGATTCGTTATTTCGACGAAATATATAGAATTTAGGAAAATGTGAATTTCGAATCCCGAACCCTGAATTCTAATTCCTAATTCCAAACACTGAATGGTGCATTATATATCCTGAATTCAGAATCCTGAATTTCGGGTTTTAAATCTTGGATCTTGAATTTCAAATATTAAATCTGGTATCTCAAATCCAGAGTCTTGAATGCAGAACCTAGAATTCAGAATACTCTTTCTTCCTATACCTTAAATATTATGTACCTCTCTGTCTGGTTAGGCTACTTATTCGTTAGTCACGAACCTTGTCACTTAGGTCTCAGTCACATTACGTCTGCCAAATACTGAAGCATCGAGCCCTCGTTAATGGATATCTTGCCCATAACAGCTACTTAAATGATCAGCGAAACACGTAATAGACTTTCTCAAGATTCACATCTGCCTGGCAGCCAAATGGTTAAAGAAAATTATTAGATATTCTGGGACGATTCACAAAGAAGTGCCAAAACTTAACGAGACGGAAACTCCTCGCATAGGCTGAGTACTGCATAGGTCTATTTATCCGAGAATGCTTGACGGACGTTGAATTTCGCGTATTCTTTTGCCGGCATTAACAAAATCGTTGCAAGCGAAACAAAGAATCGATCGTGGAACAGCTGGCCTTTGATGCGAATTTAACTTGGTGCTTTGCCAAAGTCGATGGTTTGTTGACATTTCTCTGGCATCCCTGATGATAGCTTGCACACGATCGGGGCATACCTTTATTGCCATTCTTCAATTATTCCCAGCTTTTGCGTCTTTCACGTATCTCGAGGTGTCAAACTTAGTTTACTACATCTCGAAATTAATTTTGAAACCTTCAAATTTCAACGTTATTAAATCACTCAGTGTCGCGATTTCGAGTTTTAACAACTGAAAACTTCCTGTTGATACGCGAATAGCTAAGTATGTAACGTAACACTTCCTTTTTTAATTTTGACATGGCTATAATAATTGGCATCGTTCATGACGAATTGTACATTTATCCATTTAATTGGATGCCCTTGTTTCAGTCGAACGTGACTGTGCTTCAATGAAAATGACTGATATTTCATGCGATTATACGTGTTTGCTTAGCGAAGTTGGCATAGTTTTATCAATGTTATATTTATCAACTCCGGTAAGTTAGATCTTTGCCAATATTATATTTAGCAACTTTGATAAGATAGACCTTTATCTATATTAATTTACCAACCTAAAAAGGGTAAACCTTTATCGATATTAAATTCACCAACTTGGGAAGAGGGATCATTCCAACTCCCTTGAGCAGATTCGCAGTAACTAATTAATTAAGAAAATTTGATATAGCACAATTTACATATCGATTATTCCATCTGAATACGAGAAGCGTCTGATTAAAATGTGGTTCCAATATTTCTTAGGTTTATTCAGGTGAAGGTACATTAAATTGACGAAACGTTGAACTTAACATTTAAAATTTGAAATAAAATATGGAATAATTGGTATAATATTGGCAGATTTTGTTGTATCTTGGTTGATTCATTATCTACGATATTTTCTTTTCCAGACATTAACGAAATCGAGTACTTCGATTCCAAATTCGAGATAATTTATTGCTCCAAATTTCCATATATAAATAAAGTAGAGTGCATGAAAGTATACAATTTCTATAAAGTATAAATAAAGTATAAGTGTCTCAGAAGAAATCTTGCAAGGACAGTAATTTTACGAGTTCGAGTCTAATATTTCTTGAAAACGGGAGGTATTCTTGAAAACATGTCCTTTAAGAAAAAAGGAAGAGAGAAAGAATCGATTATTTGACTCTAAGTAGTACAAGACCCATTTAATGCGACAGAAGTCTAATAAAATACCTTCGTGTAATGTGCTCTCTGGGATCACTTATACTTCATTTATACATGGTATCGATTCTTTTTCTAAATACGTATCTTTTGATCACAGACCCAGAGAAAGGGACGAGACTGAGCGCGTGATCCGATCGACGTTGAAGGAGATCATGATGTCCGTGGACCTCGATGAGGTAACCTCGAAGTACATTCGAGGTCGTCTCGAGGAAGACCTCGACATGGATCTCGGGGAGTTTAAGCCATTCATCGATCAGGAGATGCTCACCATTCTGGGTCAGATGGACGCGCCGACTGAAATATTTGACCACGTTTACCTAGGAAGCGAGTGGAACGCGAGCAACTTGGAGGAGCTCCAGAAGAATGGGTGAGTTCCTTTCTTCGCGTTGCTCGAGATCCTCTGATCCTTTTAATACCCTCCAACGATATATAGCCCCTTTTAATATCACTGGACGTGTCTTTGATCGGAATCTTCCTCTGGTCCACTTCTTAGAAGCTTCTGAAGATTTAGTGGAGACTCTGACAAGATTGCTTAACAATTTCTTTATTTATAATCCACCCTCGATAGTGAAGATCACTGAAGACGTTTGAAGATGTGCTCTGACCTGATGTGTTCATCGTCAAAGCAATTTTTTGAGACCTTTCATCGAGATCACTCGTGAATTAACACTAGAACATATAACGAGTGACTAAATATATTATACACGAATGATAATAAATCTCGTGGTGCGATAAAACTGAGTAACTTATATACGGGGTGTTCCTGATAGCTGTGTACCAGCAAGGATCAGGTAATTTTTTATAAAAAATATGAAAGAGATATAGAATATATTTCGTTTGTATTATTAAGATAGAATTAAAATATAAAAATACAGAAAAAAGAAAGTCAGAAAATATTAAGCATATATGTATTGGGTTGATGTTCAAAGTGCCAAACCAAACAAAGCAACTGGTTTCAGATTTTTCGTTTCTTGTAATTGTTTAAAATATACAGCTGTTTGTGGAAAAATTAATTTTGACGTTTATTGTGATGGAATTAAGTTTGTGCATACCTAGTTATTGTCATATAATATATAATGTTAGTATATTTTCAACCGTCAAGTAGAAATACTATCCTTTTTTCAAGGAAAAACAGTATGAATTCAGTAAAGAAAAATATGAAAAATTGGAGAGCGTAAAATTCGTATTACCTGCTTGAGCCACGATTTTGTGACAGGAACGATGACGTGTGAATGCTCGCTGTCATGGTGTAATACTCAATTGTGTTCCGAATGTAGTCGTTTCTTTTCGAGCATACTCTTTAATTACGTGTTTCAGAACGTGACGTACGTTTCGCTCGTTGCATTTGGTCACCTGTAAAGAAATTACGCAATTCTGTACATATTACGTATTTTATAGACTCAGTTTTAGAAATTGCGGACTTATGAGGAAACTAATATAATTTCATCAAATTTTCGCCACATAGTTCCGTGTCACGTAGCTACAGTAGGTTAAACAATTTAAAATAAGCAAAAGAGTTGTTTTCTATTCATAAAGGATTACACATGTATCTAGAATATCTCTATAGGACCCTCACAGAACTGACTCTCTTGCTCTTAGGATTCTACCTATTCCACTCCATTCTATTCCCACATTAGTCACTCGTTCTCGCGACTTTTCTTTTCCAATATCTCCCATTAGTCCATTTCTTAAAGGTTTCGAGTCTTCTTCGTTCACCAGTTGTTTGACCATTGTGACCATGATAGGATTAGTATTAAGAGGATCGATTCCCTCCAAACTTGTCAATATCCTTACCCGTGTTTTCATAAATTTTCTCCTACTAAGAACTATCTTTTATGTTTCTAAAAACAGTGTGAGGCATATCCTGAACGTAACACGGGAGATTGACAACTTCTTCCCCGGGATGTTCACGTATTTGAACGTACGCGTGTACGACGACGAGAAGACCGACCTGCTGAAGCACTGGGACGACACGTTCAAGTACATTACGAAGGCGAAAAAAGAGGGTTCGAAAGTGCTGGTACACTGTAAAATGGGAGTGTCCAGATCTGCCTCGGTAGTGATCGCGTACGCGATGAAAGCGTACAACTGGGATTTCTCTCAGGCCTGGAAGCACGTGAAGGAGAAAAGGAACTGCATCAAGCCTAACAACAGCTTCCTGCTGCAGCTGGAAACCTACCAGGGCATACTGGACGCGATGAAGAACAAGGAGAAGCTTCAGAGGTCGAAGTCGGATACGAATTTGAAGTCTCCTACCTCCACGAAGGATCAGTCGAAGAAGGAGGAGAAGTCTGACAACGTGGACAATGGTTTGCAAACTGTTTCGGGCTCTGAACTGAAGAAGACCAGCCAGAGGCCGAAGAGTTGGTCGCCGAACGTGAAAATAACTGAAACCATGTTGCCTTCTGGTATGTTATCCTTCCTTCGGTTCCAATTGTAGATATTTTCCTATTGAAATTTCAATATTTCTAATATTTCAGTTTGCTCCTTTAACGAATGAAGCATATTGTACGATTTAATACGACAGTTAAAAATGAAACGTGTATAATATTGCATTTGTCCACCTTACATTCACTTGTTGTAATCAACTAATTTATTTATCTGTCTGAAACATTCGAAAATCTCGACCCATCAAACGTCGTGAAATTAATTATATTCTTGTAAACGAAATATTACACGGTAGAAAAGTATCATAAATTGAATGACATTGATAAGCTCAAGCGTGATCCATTTCTGGTTACAGTTCCTCTTTCGCAATCCCTCGAGAGCATTGACAAGGCAGGGAGCACGGAAGTGACCAGGGAAGACCTCCTCCGTTCCAGCAACCAGAAGGCTAGCATGCCGCAGGAAGCCAGGAACGTGCTGATGCCGTGCGGCAATGGACAATCTTACAGCGTGTCGCAGAACAAGATAGTCCATCTGCCAGGTCCCTTGCCTGACACGCCGAGCGTGAAGAACCGAGTTAGCAAGTTAGAGACGCAGCAGGGCCAGAGGAGGAAAGGGTTGGTACTGAACCTGACGAATCAGTTCGAAGCAGTGAGCAGCAAGCCATCTTCCCCGAGCTCTGACTCTGACGGGAAACCGTTGCCACAGAGTCCAGTCTCCAGTGTGAACGAGAATGGACTCGGTATGCAGCAGCCAACGTCAGAAGCGTTGACAGCGGTCTCCCTGAAGCAAAACGTGTGGGATCCCGGCGAGAAGCAATGCAAGAAGACGGAAATCGGTAGTAATAGTGAATGTCTAGTCTGGACTGCATCATCGTCCGATGCAACATGTACCAATTCGTGTAGTAACGCTAAGACTAACGGGGAAGTGAGTGCGGAGAGTGAGTGTGTCGCGATGACGACGACGACGACGACGACGACTGTGTACCCTGGCACGTTGCCGCGAAAGGCCAGGAAAGATGGGGATCCGTTTAGTACGCACGTGGATCGAGTGTTCGACCGCGAGGAAAGGCAAGGGGAGCCGGTCACGAGAGACTCTCCGAGCCGACAAAGCTCTTGGAGCAGTTACGACAGTGCCGTGGTCCTCGACAATAATTCGGTGCACAGTTCCTGGGCCACGCTACCGTCGAGAAACAGTTCCTGGGGCTCGTACGACATGCGGCCGTCGGATCTGCTCGGCTCCAGCGGCCTCTTTCCTTATGACAAGGAAGAAATACCCTGGCACCCGGGCACCGTGAAGCGTACCAAACAGAAACTCGAGGAAAACACCACCTCGGGGACCGTGAAACGCGTGTGCACGCAAACTTCCGACGCGGAAGAGAAGGACAGATTACCTGTGGAGGAAGAATCGTATAACCCGGTGCTCCTGCACCATACCGCCTCCCCAACGCCCCGAAGGAGGGACTCCTCGCCTAGCCACGAACACAATTTAAAGGTAGACCCTGCTAGAAATTCTCCGAGTCCTATCCGAGGAATCGACATCTCGCCAGCGTCGATTCGTCAAGTTGGAAGACTGTCGACGAGCGCCCCGGCGCCGTCTTCTCTGTCCTCAGACTCCGATCTTCCCTCGTCCTTGAGATCCTGCAGGTCGGAGAGCGAAACCTCAAGCCCGTGCGTGGTTAACACCACTCAATGTCCTTCGGTGAAGCATCACAAGATGGTCCTGGAGAACTTGAGCAACAAGTCGATATTCAACAAACGTTGTCTGTCCGTGGATGACTCGCCGGACACGGAGTGTCCCCGGAGTACCTCCGGTATCGTGAAGAATCTCAAGAAGGAGTTCGAGGCGAAGTCCACGAAGCTGGAGAAGAGTCCGGAGAACAGCTTCGAGAACGACTCGCCGATTTCGGTTGGTCGATCGAAAAGGGACGTAAAGATCAGAAGTTTACCCTCGTCGCCGGTGATCCCTCACAACGAGTCGAAAATTCAGGCCCCGTCCGAAACCAAAGAGAAAGAGAAGCCGAGCGTT
This sequence comes from Eufriesea mexicana, assembly GCF_001483705.2. Lineage (NCBI taxonomy): Eukaryota > Metazoa > Arthropoda > Insecta > Hymenoptera > Apidae > Eufriesea > Eufriesea mexicana. The sequence goes on along the minus strand of NW_016908248.1, from coordinate 20,247 downwards.
ACGACGGCGTCCACGCAGGATAGCTCGGAAGACCGGTCGGTCAGGGTCCTGGTTGGCAAGTACGAGGTGAAACCTGACTCGAGAAAGTCCTCGGAGATACAGCTGCGCGTGCACAAAGACAAGGATTGGGAGTCGATGGACTCGCAGCACACGGCCAATAAGTCGAAAGTGACTCCCGAGTATAGCAGAAGGTCCGCGCCGATCATGATCAACAATCACTCGTCGTCTCCTCTGTTCGCCGAAGCACCGGAAGCACCTGGCAGGCCACCAGTTCCCTCGGCCGGAGTTGTGGCAGCTAGTAAGAAACAGCAACAGCACGGCAGGACGCATCCTCTTGCCAGGCTGCAGGTCAGGCCTAGGCACAGCAGTCCGGTTTACAACACCATGTAAAAGGGAAACGTTTTGTGTTTGTTTCTCCCATTAAGTCGAATCTGAGCGCGCGTACCTGAATGCATGGGTATGTTGTCGTGGCCACGATGTGAAACTGTGTGATCTCTATTGATGCCAACGAGTCGAGGATCGTCCTCTTCGAGCTCGACGACAAATCGACGGGGACAGGATTTATATAGATTCGTTTCCCACCATCTTCGATGTACAATTTACTGTTCGCGAGAATGTCCTGTACTATGCTGTGCGACGATAAGACAGAGCACCCGTATTTTTTCGATGCTTCTTTAAACGGCAGAGTGTACAAGCTTCTCGCATTCGCGCGACAACGCGTCTGTCCTGTCGGAGAGAGCAAATTTATTTGCCAGCTTCTTGTGTTCGTTAGTCTTAGTATTTTGCTCGTGAAAATTTACGCGACTTCTATTATTTAATTTCCGTACGAGCGAGTATTAATTATTAGCGATGCCGAAGAGCAGCCCGAACAATCGCTTCTGATATGATGTTTTGCCCAAATTTAGCTAGAAATTAATGTAAATTGTATTATCATCGTCACACTATTTAACACTGTGTATTCGTCCAGCAGAGTATCATCGCGTGAAATATTTAATAAGCAGATAATAGGCAGTAGTTGATAAGCTATTTGCTGACTCGAATTAAAGAGAAATGGAAGGCGAGAACCGGCGAGTTTCTATGTCGTATCGATTTCAAGGGATATCGAAAAGATACAAGTGCCTTGTCCTACCGTCAACGACTGTGTATACATATTTGTAATAAGGCACGTTCAAGGTCCTTCAACGTTTTATGTTCCTTCTTCGTCAGACGTGTCTTGGCCTGCTCTTAATTAGTTCAATTATTTTTTAAGCTGGAAATGCAACAATTCTAGGAAAACGCGGAAACACTGTTATTCCTACGACGTATCGTCACCTATAGACCTAATGGGCTTGGAATCAAACGTGATGTGTTGTGTGCGGGGGTGTCGCGCAGAAGTTGGAGCCAGTGTTCGTGAACCGTGAACAAGATGGCGTCGGCTCGGTCAGGCTGTGAACGAAAGGTCCGGGCCCCGCGTATGTACTAAATATGCTCTGGCTCCTTCTTCTGTGCTGTTCGCGTTGTGATCACCGAGGCGTATGCGAGACAGAGATTCTATATAAAGAGACACCTCGGAACGACGACGTGTAACGTTAAGCTGTACTATTTAGTATTTTAGAGCAAACAAAATGTGATTAGGATGGTGCACAGTATGCGAGGAGACGAAAGTAGCGAAACCTCACTCTATCCTCCCGCCCTCTCCCCCCTGTAACAGTTGTTCCGAATCGTTCGAACGATTCGACCAGCTCGGCTCTCGTTCGACCAATCGTTATCGGTTCTTCTACTCTCTTTCTACTCACTTTGTATATTGCGTGTGAAGCATCGCCGCGTCACCCGAATTTCTTTCTTCTTTATCTCATTTTCGTTCTTCGAACCGACCTTCGTACCATCTTATATCCATCCTGTTTTCTTCTTTTTTTCCTTTTCTTCCTTTTTTTACTTTCTTTTTCTTTTTCCGTCTGTTTTATTCACCATTAACGATAATTGTCTGTCGAAGATTATACCGTAATTACAAGTTCAGAAAGTACAATGAGAAACACGGCTCGATATCAACGTTCGTCGTTCTTAGACATATCATCGGACCGTTTGTTCTTATTTGCATTCGCAAAGCCATGTCGACCAATTTTATACTACTATCCTGATATTGATGATGATGATGATGATAATGATAATGTTGATGTTGATGATGATGATGATGATGATGATGGTGGTGATGATGATGAATGCGAGGCTCGTTTTTTGATAAGATGCACCGCGACGACTGTGTGTGTAGAAATATATTTTATTACTGAGATAATTTTGCAAATAATTTCTCGTACGTTCATTCTAACCGCTGTTGTCTCTCGGACGAAAGATCCGAGGCGAGAAACGATCCTGAGAGCGAATGCTATCGAAATACTGTAACACGTTGAATTAGAATAAAAATGTTACATCGCCAATGCTGTGCTTTACGACTGAAACTAGGCACGAAACGGATTATATACGTTGCTTGTTTTCTTTTTCGAAAAGGAAATCGATTTTGTAAAGGCAATTATTTTAGATTTATTTATACGAAGCGGAAACGAACAGAGGGAGAGAATTCTTTTCATAAATTATCTCCGTGACGAAATTAATAAACAAATCTACACTGTGCGAATCGCTGTTTCTTAAGTCCACGTCAGAGCATGAAACGTTACAGCCACGATGCAAAAATCAAAACACTGATACACATTCGTGAAAAAGTTTAATTCTCGTACAAAACGATAGATCATCATCTGCACTTCGTTCCGAGCCAGATGTAAAATCGGCTGTCAACTCGGTTGAGCGTCAATCTCGAATATCCGCCTGCCAGCGCAGAACGCGAGCTGTGGTACCACGGATATGGTCCTCGTTTTCTTCGCGTGCTTCGGGTTCACCGGGCCGACGTCCAAGCTGTACGTTCCACCTCTTAAATTCCTGACCATCGCCAATGTCTAACGAAGAGACAATCGTCGTCGTCATCATCTGCGTAACGAGTATTGCGAGTGAACGAAATTCGAATGAGAATTATATACAGCGTGAGATCGCAAGTCGACCACTCTGAAGAGATTGGCATCTGTGCCGCCGCAAGCGATGAACATGTTTGACACGTATTTGCCACAGTAGAGCAGGGAAGAGTAGCTGTCGGGGTCCAAGGAAACGAGCAGTTTTCCGCTACCATAGTCCCACAGTTGGATGGGGTTCTCTCTTTGCCACGAGCACGACAGAATCTGTTCGCAGTAGCTGTTTGTTAAGGAAAACACGGCAACGTCTGATTCCTAAGCGGAACGTTAGGATGTGTAGTGTATTCTTTTAATAATTTGTAAAGTTTCTTCCTACACGATGTTTTTATTTTATTCGAATACCTTTCATTTAGATGGTAGATAAGGAGGATAAGAGTTACGTGCGAGATCGATGCATGATGACGTTTTAATCCTTGTAGGGTGATGATTATTGGGTCAATTTGACTCGACGCATAGAATAAAAAGAAATTCAGACTGAACTTTGATTTTATTTGATATGTTGCCGTTTTTTTTTTTATTTTTTTTATTTTTTTTTTTTATGTAAACTTTGCTGAAATTTAATAATTCTTTTGGCTCAAGATATATTTTTCCTTTTGCGTTTAATGAGATTCTATATTTTTAATTCGGCATTTTTGCAAGCTGCATCAATGATGCGTGATTTACAACAACATTGATGCAACTTATGGATAAAGTAGCGACCAAAGGCTGATGTGTCTGTGACACTAGATTCGTTTCTAAATTATTTATCAAGAAATATTTGTATATTTTTGTTTTTGGCAGACTCGTGATATATGATTTTTGTAAACTGGAGAGAGACTATAGCTGCTTTATAGATGCCATGCTACTGCCAAACGTAATTGCACTCTTTATGTAGAAATATGAATTTCGGTTGAATAAATCATTCTTTCTTTTTCCTCGTTCACCTGCGCATAGAACTTAAAAAATGATCTGTGAAAAATAAATTGATAACACAAAATTACAGTACCGTAAGATTAATTCGAGTGTTGATGGAAATGTGAAAATAAATTAACTAATATAAAGTTTAAATATAGTTAATCATATATATTTTTATATGCAAAATAATGGAAAAAAGTCGATTTATATACAGCAACTTAATGTTGTCATTAAAAAAAAAAAAAAAAATATGCAAATTCTCAAAAGATATATACTGCCCCCTTTAAACATTTCTCCATTTTTACTTGGAATGAAGCTATAGAATCATTCTTCTAAAAAAAGGAAAAAAACTAATTTATAAAACACAATTTAAATTTTATAAAAAAAAAAAAAAAAAAAAAATATGCAAATTCTCAAAAGATATATACTGCCCCCTTTAAACATTTCTCCATTTTTACTTGGAATGAAGCTATAGAATCATTCTTCTAGTTATTAGAATCATCTTCCTACATTAAATAATCATTTTCTTTTTATTATACTTAGGGAGTAGTTCACTGGGAACAGACAACCTTAACCTTTTTCAAAGAGTCAATGGTTATTGAGTAATAATAATAATTAATTAATAATTTCTTTTTTTCTAATGAAATAATATTCTCTTCTGATATTTTCCATGTGTATGGAAATAAAAAGAAAAGAAATTATTATAGCTATTCCTACATTTCCATTTTCTAATTATCAGAACGTTACAACTTACATTTGAATTCATTTAATTGCAAGTTTCAATTTCATTTTGCATCGAGCAAGGATGCATATGTTACAAGTGAATTTAAAGCCATCAATTGTATTTATGATAATCGTATTTGTCTCGTTCAGTTATTATTACTTCCCAAAAAATTGATGGTTTCGTTAAAAAGATGAAAAAATACTATTAACGTTCGAGAAAATAATTATAAAATAAATTTTCACTAAATTTTCACTATTTTCAATAAATTTTCTTACTTATTCCTTGTAATCTTGGATCCTCGGCTGTTATAGTAGTCTATTCCCAGTGAACCACTCGTTACATCGACTATGCAAATTTCACAAAGTTCATCGCATAAATAAAAGCATTACTATCCAACAGGAACTATTTATATTCGCATGAGAATATTTCGCTCTACCATCGATATAAACGACGTTAATCGAATCAAATTGGCCCACCGTTTACCACGCGAGAATTAACCATTGTATAATGTGAATTGTCCAGTGTCGCGTACCATCTCCGATTTAGTGGAGAAATTCGTGTTACGTGGACGAAAAGCGTATCGAGCAGGTGCGTCGTTTCAGGACCAGAATGTTATTTGCAAAATTGACTCCTACGTTTTTATACACTTGCAGCGTGAATAGAAAGCGTTAAGGTGGAAGCATTGACTTTGAATTATGGATTGCTGATGTCGAGCCCATCGCCGCACATATGCACACCCGATATGCGCCTGAGCGCGTACGGTTGCCTCGTGTCCCAGAACTGAATGGTGTTATCCCAACCGCCACTGATCAGCTCGTGTGCCGATTTCGGGTTGAAACACGCGCTGAACACTCTAGACTTATGACCGTCCATAACTTCCAATGACTCGCTAGAATAAATGAAAGAGAAGAATAAATAAATAAATGAGAAGAGACAGAGAAGAGAGAGAATATTTGTATGTTGAGATTATATCGTGGTTAAAAGAGGTCGCTGTAAGTGGAAAGATAAGAGTGCAAAAGGAGGTTATTACCGAATCGAAGCATTCTATGCTGGATTGTTGCGAGTATATTGTACGAATCGTGAGACGACCGCAAGCTGCAAGCCATTCTAAATTACTGTTAGCGAAAGTACGCGATTTGTATATAGATGGAAGCGAATGTTGCTATTTGCCGCGTGGCGGACAAAGTTACGTTTAAGATGGCCGTCGGTAGTTCCGTTTGTAAGCGACGCGGTGGCGCCACCGTAAACAGAGAACGCAAATAGAAGTATCATGAGCAATACCGCCTATGTTATGGGCCTCCCTGCATCGTTTCCTTCATCCTAAACGTGTAACTCTTACGTGCCTTCGCGACGAATTTAGCAATTTCGACCGTTATATGTACATACAAGTGTCCTCTGCTACGTCTGAGTGCTGTAACGGGATCTCCGGTATTTCGATTAATAGCGAGACTTTTCCGCGTGATGGAATTTTCGGACAGAGGGGCGCTCGTCTTTCCTTATAGCGATTATTTTATACTGCAAATGAGGATGATATCGATGACAATAGCAAAGGATAAGATGTAATGTAAATTTACGTGGGCAACACTGAAAGTTCTCGCAAAATGGCATTAGTTGTCTACGTATTTATCCTTGTCTCGGAGTTTACGAAAGTGAACGAAGATCATGCGGGGAAATATGATGGGTCAGTTTGTGTCAATTTTCTGATAATGTTGCATAGTATAAGAGATAAGAGAGAGTACTTTAATACGATTGGACAAGGAAACGACTCGTTGAATACCAAAGATATAAGAGTCCTGTATGGGTAGGTGATAAACACGCGAAATTGTATAAAGGAACCGAAAAATTAATGTCCTTAACGCTAGAACTACCGATCACGTATATTTAAATAATAATAATAGACGGATAATAAGAAGTTAACGATGGGATTTATTTGTTCACTGTGAAATAAAGTATATATATTTTAATAAAAATCAATATTCATTTTGTCAGAAGCAATCGTAGAAAAAGAAACAACTCTGGAAGCGGCCATTTTGTCTGATTCGGTAGTTCTAGGGTTAACAAAGAAACTAACGTTGCGACAATCTATATATTTGAAATTTTTCAGAGCATGGCAAAGACACGTGTTTAATTCGAAAATCCAATAAAAAAAATGATTCCAAAAATACAGAACAGACTGTATACCGAATTTTTAAATTGCTCCCTTGTGAAAACTGAAAAATGTCGCTTATCATATTTTTCCCCTATGATCTCTAAATTGTATCAAGAGACACTCGATATTTGCAGTACAAAGAATAATTTCTCGTTATTCCTGTTCAGAGTAATAAAGAATCGAGAATTTATTTCGAATCTAGAATTTATTTCCCGATTGTGGAAAATGGAATTGCATCGTCGAGATTTTCGAACAACAATTCCTTGCGAGTTTAAATCCTAATTGACGAAATTGATATGTAATAGACGATTTTAAGATAGATGACAGTTTCCAAAAATCACCACGATATTAGAAATCATTATATATTCTTGTTGAAATAGTACAATGATTATTCCCACCAAATAAACGAATATATAAAAGTTTAAGGCGAATATTTTGGAGAGTATGGAAATTAAAGGTTTATACAGGATTTTGTATATGTCTTTGCAGAAACTTTCGGTATGACCTACGTAATATATTTTTTAATCACCTATGGATCTCACATTTTTTCTACTGCTACATCGCTCAAATTTTTCAATACGATTAACCGTACGATTTAATACAATTTTTAATGCAATTTCCGTTGCGTGGCTCACGTGGATAAATAAAGAAACCTGATAAAGAGAATTTTCAATCGTACGAATATGTACGAATAAGTACATTCTTCTGACTCAATATCGAAATGCAATAAGACGAAATAAAATAGCTGAACGTATAAACAATTTACCTCAAGAGTTTCTGTTCTTGTAGTGAAATATTGTAATTTAACTCTTCTATCAGTTTGCAAGGTTCTACTGAAAATTTGATATTCTACTTGTACACGAAACATGGCAGAAGATTCAAAGACTGACTACAGTACACTGTAATGACCAATGACTTTTTAATTATATTTGGCTCGCAGTCAATTCACGCGGACATATTATAAGAAAATTTGCATAAGTTTCATGTCATAGTTATAAATGAGAGAAATAAATATTCGTAACGTTGATAAGAGTTTCTTAATAAATAACTGTTTTAACGCACATTCTATCGAGGCAAAAGGAGGCGGCGAAATACGAAGAATTACGAAACAAATAAAGTAAGACGTCAAGATATATCAAGCTTCGCTTCAATAAATAAATTTAAATAAAAAAGGCAAACGAGAATCACTGTCTTTTTATCTCGGCAAATATTCAACGTTATTCTTTTATTTACATATTGGCATTTGTATAATTTTCCTGAAAGAATTATTTGCTTCGACAGATTGCTTATCTAAGCAAATGTTCAACATCATTTTCTTATGTACATATATCATTTGATATAATATATTATGTATATTTTTTTTATATTATTCTTTTATTTTATATATTATATATAAATAATGCTTGACATACATTTTCCATATAATTGACCATCTGTTTATCCAGTCATACAGGATCCAGTTATGAAGATGTCTACTGTACATTGCAAATATCCTTAAGAGGAAATACCTTCGAGATTTAACATTTTTGCGAATTTTGTATCTGCTACATTTCAATTTTTATTTTTTGGAAATGTTTTCATACTTGGTATCGTAAATTTTCTCTTCTATTTTGTATTTCGTAATACATATAAGACATAATATCAATTTTATATTATAGTAACGAAGAAAAGAAAATATTCGGATAATAAAATATTAAAAGATTGACATGGAATATTATAAATATACATACAGTGATGCACATAAATAATATTTGTAGCCCATCATAGTATATTTCAAATAACTTTCTTCGTTGTTAAGATACAAATATTTTAATTTCGATACACGACGAATTTTTATGGCACGAATACTTTTGCAATATTAATTATGCCACAATTTAATTCTCATTTCACTTTGCTGAATTTTTATTTTGCCAGATTACAACAATATCTCCTCAATCACCCGATACCAAAAATTTGATGACGACTCTGTAACAACTTATTTTCATTCTCCTTTATATTACACTAAAGTTTCATTTTTCAATTAGGTTTATATTGATCGACAAGAATTCATAAATTCGTAGCTTCAAAAAAATAGCAATCGTTTGAAGATGATCATTGGCGTAGCACGAATACTTTTATGAGGATTCTGTAATTTAATTTAATTTTAATTTCTGGTTACATTAGGCTTAATTTTTACTTTGCAAACGAGTTTATATCACTGAAATGCTCAGTCAATACGATCCACATTCCCATGGACAACAATTTCAAGAGCTGTAAGTCACAAAAATATAGGAATCGTTCGAGATATCAGCGATTAAAGAGACACAAATATTCCTCTGTCTCACTGTACGTGTACTCCTATGGTAATAATGGATCTACTATAACTTGTTACATAAATTGCTCCAATGTTTCCTAGAGTACTCGTGAAATTGCTATTTAAACGAATGTTTCAGATTGGATTGAACCTGCACCAAGGGGAACACCGTATCATCAAACGTGACCTAATAGATAGACAACCAAAGTTGAGAAATCCAGCTACTCGATATTCTAAAGAGAGTCTTAACCCTTTGTACTCGGAAATTTCTTTGTGACAGAGAAATACCATTTCGAAAATCTTTGAACTATCCTCAAATGGCGACCGAGACTCGCTTCTAGAGTGCAAAGCGTTTTAAACGACGACTGAAGTGTCTGCGACTGCAAACGACGTCAGAATAAATCTAGGAATTCGTTGGTAATCGTCTCGGAAGTCATTGTCGACCGAACAAAGCTGATGTTAAATCTACTCGGTAAATCATGCTAGCCGTAGATAATCGTCCGTGTTGTATAACGCTCTGATGTACGGCTACAAATTCTGACAGAGCGTCTAGCCGAGGAATAGTGACTGTACGAACCATTCTTCGTTGAGTAGTCCCGTGTGCTTGCAAGCTGTGGACCAGTCGTATTGTTATAAAATACCGTTGGTATTTTAGATGCTGCTGTATTTTTCAATGGAACCGAAATGTTTGACAGAGACTCGACACGAAGCGAGATGCGATAGGAAAGCAACGCGATTACGCTATCTGTTTAACTAGGAAATCTGCAGTGGACACCTGGTGCGAGTTTATTCGATTCGAAACGACCCTGAGCGGTTAGTCTTGATCAGAAATGGGCTACAATCATGCTTAACGAGATCAAGGTGACTTTGAAGTCTTCGGAACGCTGCACTCTAGAACGATGTTCTAGAAGATGTAGATCTCTTCGAGCAAATTGACTTTGATCTGAAACATTTGAACGGTTAATGGAGACGGCCGTATGCAACTCTTTAGCGCCATTGGTCAAATATAGAATTCCATAGCGTGCCATCTGCCTGCAAGATCGATTCGTGCGTTGTGTTTGAGTTATCGAGGTAGAGATTATAGGCAACCATGGCAATAATGTTCGAAGATGTTTCGATAATAATAAAAGCTGCGTGAAATAATTTTTCATGCAATTTGATTTATTCGTAGTGGACGTGTTTGTGATATTGAATTCTAAATTATAAGCAAGGAAGGTAATCGAGTTGAAAAGTACTTTAATAATCGCATACCTTGTGTGAGATAGCACTTTTCATCATTTGATTTATATGTCATTTAAGTTGTTAAATTTTAAATCATAATCGATCAAGAAGATATTAATGTCAGTGATAGCAAAGTGTGAAATAGGTTTCCTTGTTTGAGAACGAAAGATATTTTAATGATGAGAAATTTCGTATTATTATACTTTCCAGAACACAAAGCCGTAATTTAGAAGCTGTAGCCGTACGAAGCCCTAAGTAGCCGATGCCTACTTCCCTCGAACGTACAGTAGCTTCATCGGAGACGTAGACTTGCGTAATAGACATCAAAATCATCGTCCAGTAGATCTTATATTTTATATGTATAATATGTATATGTTTTCATGGACACTTTTATACTAATTATAAGAAATTCTTCTAAATCGCTTGTAATTTGAAAATTTCATTATTCAACACGCAAATACGAATGACTTCTTGATACAAAGTTGTTAAAAAATGAACCGCCAACTAACTTTCAACAGTAGGATGAATCTTCCAACGTCTTTACTTTTTGTATAATACTTCATTTTAGCAAAAAATGAAGGGGAAATAAAAATATTTTGACGAACATATACGTATCATGAAACTTTATCCTATAAAGAGTCGAATGCAGTTTTAGTTTACAAAACAGGTATAAATTATCGAATGTGTTATTGATAATAAATTAATATTGATAATAACAAATTGTTTACAATGAAAAATTTATGATAAAATTGAAAAATTAATAAAATATTGGCTATTACTTAAACTTATAATATAATTATGTCAGAATGTACCGATAATTTACAAAAAGTTTGTAAATTATGACACTTATTGTAAATAATAAATTAATATTGTTAAGGACAAATTGTCTGCAATGTATGTTTATAATAAGAGCGAAAAAATTAATAAATTACCAGTTATTACTTGTACTTATAACTTACGTATGTGAAAATGTACTTATAATTTGCAAAATAGTTTATAAATTATCAAATATATTGTTAATAACAAATTAATATTGTTATTAACAAATTCCTCGCAACGTATATTTACAATATGAGTGAAAAAACTATTATATTATTGGTTATTAGAACGGAAAAATAATAATTAATGGAATCGGTAAATTTCGGAAATTTCCGCCGATCTTCGGCCGGCCGTCGGTATATAAGGGGCCCGCCGCGAGACTCGAGACAGTTGTCGGTTCGATTTTGAAAGCGTCGCGTCTAAATTATCTCGGTGGGGAAGGGGTTCCGAAAGTGAGGTTGTTGTTGTCGGTGATCGTTGACTAGACCTTTGGCTAGTCGATAGCCACTGTACACTACACCCACACCCCAACCTCTTAAATAATTTGATAATAATTCTTTCTTTCAGGTACTAATTATTTTTTGTTTCAGGTTTTAATTATCTTTCTTTTTTCAGATTCTATTTCTTTTATTCTAGATTTCATTGTTTATACATACGAGTATTTTGTACAATATTCGAATGCTTCGTCGTTGGTTTATTTGCATATCATCGTTGGCTAGATCAATGGCTATACAGTGACCATTGTCCACTCTCTTAAATAATTTAATAATAATTCTTTCTTTCAGGTTTTAATTATCTTTCTTCTTTCAGGTTCTAATTATTTTTCTTCCAGATTTTATTTCTCTCATTCTATTTGTCTTTGTTTCAGCATTCGAGTATTTCGTACAATATTCGAATGCTTCGTCGTTGGTTTACTTATGTCTCATCGTTGGCTAAATCTTTCCGTTCACTAATTTTACGACTTCCGTTCGATTTGTTTTCGTTAGAGCGCTCGAGTATTTCGTATAATACTCGAGCGCTTCTTCGTTGGTATGTTTATATTTCACCGTGGGAATGTTTCTGTCTTGTAGTTAAGTTGCTCAGGTCTCGTCGTTGGCTTGCTTGTTCCATTTGGTTATTAACCTTCATGGATTCCGTTCCTTTCGCTTTCGTTTCCTTTCCTCGTACTAATCCGTTTCCTTTCAGGTACATATTAACAATAATATATTCTGTTTTAGCTTTTAGGTTTCTAAAGATTCTCGAGTTTCCTTAAGACCTCATTTGTGACGCATCAATGAGCGACGCGGGATGCGTGCGTCTACCTTTAAGTAGTCATAAGATAGACTGCTAGGCTAAGTCACATGTGCGCGCTGTCTGTACAAAGGTAAGCTACCTAACTTGAAGCGAATGTATCCATTATATATTCGTTCTTTCTCATCTCTCTCGTTCACCGATCTAGAACGTAATCGTTCTCGCGATAATCACGATCTTTCGCAAGTACTGACTAGTCTACGCGACGTGCTCTCATGTACTCGACAATTGCATGCTTCGTAAGTCATCCTCGCGACTCGTGTCCGACACTCATCCTCGCCACTGCCACTCTTGCCATGCATCGGTTCTAGGGCGGTCGCGGGTTGGGGGGCATCTGGAATCAATTCGAGGGTCTGTCGGCCTTAGTCGTCCTTGGCACCAGCGCGTGCACGACCGGGGTATGGGTCCTATAGCCGTTGACACTGCATAACGGCCTGCGGTCAGTCCCCATGGGATGATTAATTTCTCCCCCATGTGGCAGGGGCTGGCGTGACCGGTTATAAGGCCTCGCTAGGGGCCCTCGGCTTGGTTTTGGGTGTTTTTCTGGCTCGTTGATTGCCCTCGTTCGCGAGTAAGTCATGGCAGAGTCTGTGGTGGCTGGGTGGGCTAGGTCCGATAGCGAGGGTGCCGAGGTATGAAGTTGTCTTGTACAGGAGAGTACGTCGTGTCGGTTAGTCGGTCTTTCGAATAATCGTAAACTCGTCCGGGCGCGTCGCGATTGTAACATAATTTTCTTTGTTTCCCCAATTTTGTGGAAACTTAGAAATATTAGAGTCGTTTTAACTTAATTCGTTTCAAGTTAGATTAGATATCTTTGATATGGATAGCGCCAGCAGGCTGCGCCACTAGGGCGCATGTCGGGTCTCGATGCGTAGCCACCTCCACGTGGTGAGACCTGGTAATTGGTACCGTTTCCCATAGAATAATCTTTGGGATACTATGCCAAGCTAAGAGCTACGCATAAAATTTAAGATGTGTCTTTATCTCTCGTAAATTTTCAATGTTTTCTTTGAACTTTGAAAATAAAGAGTGGGCTATATCTGACAGTAATATGAAAATAAAGACGAATCAAGTGAGGCAAGTAATGTAAGTAAGGTAAGTAAGGTAAGCATGGTAAGCAAGGTAAGTAAGGTAAGTATGGTAAGCAGGGTAAGTAAGGCGAACAAAACAATTAAAAGTCTACTGCAATAGCAGTCAATGCATAACATGTATACGCATGCAAACGATGTGAAATTTGTCGCGATAAAATCGCGATAGCTCGAAAGCTCTCGCGGACAACGCAGACCTTTAGGGCACACTGTAGGTTATCATCCACCAAAAGCACACGTTCCTAGCACAGCTTGCAAACTTCGTCGAAAAGAACTCCCAGTAACGATATTCAGACCCATTCTTTAGAACGCTGTAAAAACCGAACCACGTGACTTACGCCCACACAATTTACACACGTGACAGCCACACAACTAGGGTGCAGACTGAACGCCTCCGCATTCGATTCGACCGCCATCGAGAAACGTGAAAAATCGCAGATCAAATACAAGCCGAAGTTTTTTCACCAAAAATCGGTAAAAAATCGCGAAAGCTCGAAAGCTCTCGCGGACAACGCAGACCTTTAGGGCATACCGTAAGCTATCACGCACCAAAAGCTCGCGCTCCTAGCACAGCTTGCAAGCTCAGGAGAGCGTCGAAAAGATCTCCCAGTAACGATAATCAGACCCATTCTTTAGAACGCTGTAAAAACCGAACCACGTGACTTACGCCCACGCAATTCACACACATGACACGTATGCACCAGAGGATTAGTTTTATTCATCCCTCAATCGATTCGGCCGCCATCGAAAAATGTCCACTTTTACCACTCGCTTTCATACCGAAATTTTTCGACCGAAAATCATCAAAAAATCTCGAAAGCTCGAAAGCTCGCGAAAGCTATACAGGTTCGTAGGGCACACCTTAAGCTCTAACATACCCGATGCTCGCACTCCCAGCTTTACTAGAAAGCTTGCAGCAGCATTAAAAGTAGCTCCCAATATCGATATACTCAGACCCACATACGCTCTCGTTGAAACGCTGTACCATTCATACCACGTGACCTACACCCACGCAATTTTAACACATGATACGTATGCACCTGAGAATTAGACCGATTCATCCTGCAATTGATTCAGCCGCCATAGAAAAATGTCCACTTTTGCCACTCGCTCTCATACCGAAATTTTCAGATCAAAAATCAGTAAAAAATCTCGAAAGCTCGAAAGCTCGTGAAAACTATACAGACTCGTAGGGCACACCGTAAGCTCTCACATATCCAAAGCTCGCACTCTTAGCTTCACTGTCAAACTTGCAGCAACGTCAAAGGTAGCTCGCAATACCAACATACATCACAAGAAGGGTGCAAGTTCTTCGGGTACCTGATTTAGTTGAAACTTTGCAGGTTCGTAGATAACGTCATGTAGTTTAAAAAAAATGTATTATTATAGCCGCAACTACTCAATAGTTTTCGGAATATTAACGATTGAAATTGTATCACTGCACTAATTAACGCGCTATTTCTTAAGAACATAACGTGAAATTGTGGCGTAACGGCGAAAGTCGTGAACCCGTATGGTGAAGGATTGGTGTTCGATTCCCGGGCATATAGTAGTGATAGACTTTTTCAATCTATCTTTTATTTTACATTCATTTTTTGACTATGAAAACATTGTAAACAAACAATTGAGAATAAAATTTCTTAATAAAGCAATTTCTTAATAAAAAAATTTGTTTTTTACCGTTTCTTATACTCGTATATATTTATTACAAAATAATAATTATAAAAAATATATTATGCAAGAAAAACAGTTTTCTATAGTACCGTCATATACTACTAACTTATTTTTAAATTAAACATTGCATAAGAATGTTGCCTACAATTACAGCTTTGCTGTGCAGCTATAAATGTTCATGAATTAATTACAGGAATCTGGAAATTTATTAATTTTCTATCGTCGAATAAATACAAATTTTACCGCCTGCCATCAGCACCATCTATGATTTGGGCTCAAAAAGCAGGAAAGTGATAGGAATATAGAATAGGCGAGGAGGTCGACGTAGAGCTGGTCACGTGACTGACAATGGCAGAGAGGGGATAGAAAAGGATAGAATGGCTCCGGCAGTGAAAAATTATTAATTAGTCAATTTCTGTAAACAATTTGTGAACTTTTATAATTTCTGCGCAAAGCTGGAACTTCAGGCTACATTCTTATATAATCTTCGTAAAGAATTTAACTCTAAATTGTTAGTTATTAATTTTTGTTTTGTGGCGTCTATGATTTCGTAACGACGACCATCGCGATCTTCCGAGAAAATATTTAATACTAAACAAAACTAGAAGCAAAATGTGATCAAAAGTTATATGAGAAGATTCGCAAGGACATTGTCTTTCTAACGAGTGCATAAAGCTTCATAAATTAATTACGTAGAGTATAGTAATTAATGAAAAACCAATGGCGTCTTCGACAACAATTCAAACACCGCGCAGAATAATTATTAATAATTAATTAATTAGGGATAAATTTATATCGAAAAATATATTGGAAAGTTCTTGAAGGATCTGGCTTTACGATGCAATTATAAAAGTTCGTAAATTAATCACCGATATTGAGTAATTAGTGAATTTTCCACTGCCGAT
>NW_016908248.1:0-971 GCF_001483705.2 Eufriesea mexicana | reverse complement strand
AGAATAATTATTAATAATTAATTAATTAGGGATAAATTTATATCGAAAAATATATTGGAAAGTTCTTGAAGGATCTGGCTTTACGTTGCAGTTATAAAAGTTCGTAAATTAATCACCGATATTGAGTAATTAGTGAATTTTCCACTGCCGATTTGATTTATTATAATATATTGGGAGCACATAACCAAAGTTAGTAAACTGACATCAGAGTCATCTATGATTTTAGTCTCAATGCTCGAATTCCGTAACGAGAACATAGATGGCTCCTGATGTTAGTTTATTAGCCCTGGTTATGGTTTAATATATTTTAATATATTTTAATAAATCAAGTCATAAAGTTTTCTACATTCTTTAATAAATTCAGCTCAAACTGCAGTTTTAATTAGACAATCAGCATTCATTTCTTTTTCTGACAGACGACAAATATGCAAAGGTATGCCTTTACAGCCCAATTATAAAATTTCATAAATTAATCCCAGAAATTGAGTGATTTGTTAATTTTCCTCCAAGTGAACAGGAGAATGTATAGGAAATGAGAAAAATTTGCAAACAAACGCCGGAATCATTGTTGTGTCCATGCAGTTGTGCCTGCATCACGAAAAGGATGTAAGTATTTGTATTAACATAACCTTTAATTGTGATTAAATAGCGTAAGTTATGAGCCATTGTTTTTCCATCTTTCATTAGTGATAGCAGACCTTGGTTGTGAAAAGACAACGTTCTGTTGAAATAAACAGGTACGTGCAACAATACAAAAATATTGGACTCATGGAATATCATGAGCGTAGATGCTAAGAATTACATTTTATAGACAGAAAAAATTAAAGCAGCAATACGAATATGTAAAGTATGAAATATCTATTTGATTCTAGGTGAGGTAGCCGTATGACATACAAGATAGAAATCTTTGATGGTCAACTAAAGATTCAGAAAATGATGCTGGTTTAGGCAGACAAAAAGGAATGCAATTA
>NW_016908247.1:94574-105114 GCF_001483705.2 Eufriesea mexicana | reverse complement strand
GATAGGGTAGCTTTGACTTTTGTGCTATACACTGCTGTCCGCTCAATATCGGCGCTCTGCATTGCTCTGCTAGCGTCTGCATGTCTCTGCTGAGACCAGAAATATTGGTCGTGGCATGTTTGGTTAAGTTAGGTTACATTTGGTTCGGTTAGGATACATTAAGTTTGGATAGTATGGCGTAAGCTTTTGTGCTGCACACTGCTTTTCGGGGAATTCCTGCGATCTGCTGTGCTCCAACATGTTCTGCGTTGTTCTGGGGAGGTCAGTGATGACGGTGAATGCACATTAGGTGGAGCTATGTTCGTTTGGTTATGTCACGTTTTATCAGGCTAGGAGAGTGTAGCTTTGACTTTTGTGCTGTACACTGCACTTTGACGGACTACCTAACCGAAAGTTACACAACTAAACGCAACGTGCCGAGAATTCTATTGCTGGCACCACGGAGCCAATTCTTCCGCATTAGAGCACAGCGGAGCTCAGAAATCCACCGAATAGCAGTGTATAGAGCAAAAGTGGCAGCTACCCTCTCCTCACCTAGCCAACCGTAACATAACCAAACGTTGAATAACTAAACATAACGTGCCGCGACCTCTATTGCGGGCTACCTAAGAGACGAGCAGAATATCATAACGCGCAGTAGAGCACCGTAGTGCACAGAATTGCAGTGTGTTGCACAAGAGTCATAGCTACCCCATCCTAACCCAACGTATCCTAGCATAACCAACAGTAGCGTATCTTATCCTAGCGTTCCGAGACCACTATTACTGGATCCCCTGTGCCCAGCGGAAGGTATCATAGCACAGTAGAGCGCAGGAAGCCTCCAGGTAGCACTGCATACTACAAAAGTGAAATCTATGTAGGCCTAACGCGAACTAACGTAACCTGGCCAAACGTAGAGTAACATAACCTAACGCGGCGAGGCCGCTATTTCTGGCCTCCACGGAGCCAAGCAGGACATATTAGAGTACAGTATATCGCAGAAGTCCACCGAATAGCTGTATACAGCACATAATTCAATGCCATCCTCTCTTACCCTGACCAAACGTTACATAACCAGACGTAGCCAAAATAAGACTGTAGTGCCGGGACAACTATTACTGGCATTCCCAGAGTCAAGCAGAACATACTAGAGCACAGTAGAGCGCATAAATACACCGAACAACAGATTACACCACGAAAGCCAAAGTTATCCAAACCTGCCCCAGGCTAACATAACCTACCCACACGTAGTCTAACACAAACTAACGAGCCGAGATCAATATTACTGGCATTTCCATAGTCCAGCGGAGTACACCAGAGCACAGTAGAGCACAGAATGCCACCAAATAGCAATGTATACCACAAACGTGGAGGAAACCGTAATCTAACCAGACCGAAACTAGCACCACCGAATGCAACCTAACCAATCCTGTCGTGCCACGACCGCCAGTAACTAGCACCACCGAATGCAACCTAACCAATCCTGTCGTGCCACGACCGCCAGTTGCGGCCTCCCCAGATACGAATAGAGTATAGCACTGCAACGAAGAGCGAAGAAACCCACCGAATATCTGAGTATAGCCCAAAAGTCAAAGACATCCTATACTAACCTAACCACGACTAACACAACCAAACGTAATACAACTCTACCCAGGGTGCCGCGACCGCTATTGCTGGCCACCCCAGGGCCATGCAGAATATACTGGAGGAGAGGAGGGCGCAGGAGTCCACAGAATCGCAGCGTACAGCAGAAAAATCAAAGCTACTCCGTCCTTACCCATTCTAACTTAAAGTAACCAAACGTCACATAACTCAATCTAACATGCCCTGGCCACCATTTCCGGCATCCACAGAGAACAGCAGGGCATATTAGAGCACAGTTATGCGGGGAAATCCACCGAAAAGCAGCATGTAACGTAAAAGTAAAGGCATACTATCCTAACCTAACGAATCGTAACACAACCGAACAAAACCGAACTCAACCTAACGTGCCTAGACCACTATTGCTGGTCTCACCATCGCCAAACAGAATACATTAGAGGACAGTGGAGCGCAGAGGTGCAAAGAATGGCAATGTATAGCAGAAGAGTCAAAGCTACCCTTCCCAAGCGCAGACAAACGTAACCTAACCAAACATAACCTATCTAAGCATAACGGGACGAGGCGATCATTACCCGCCTCCCCAGAGCCTCGGAGAACATATTAGAGCACAGTAGAGCGCAGAAATCGACCGCATTTCAGTGTACAGCGCAAAAGTGAAAGATATCCTATCCAAATCCAAACAAACCGAACCCAACCAAATATAACCTAGCTCAACCTATCGCGCCGAAGCCACCGATTCCGGCCTCCACAGAGCATAGCAGTGCTCATTACATCACAGTAGAGCGCAGAAACTCCCGAAAAACAGTGTGTAGCACGAAAGTCGTTACCATCCTAGCCCAATATAACCAAGCATAGCATAACCGCAGGTACGTAGCACAACCTAACATGACTACACAACTAATGCTGACATCCACAGAGCCAAGCAGAATATACTGGATCACATTATAGCGCAGATATCCGCCGGATAACAGTGCATAGCACAAAAGTCATAGTTATCATATGCAAACCTAACACATTGCAACAAACGCAAACGTAACCTAACAAAACCTAAGCAGACGCGACTTGTATTCCTGGACTTCCCATGGTCGGGCAGAGCGTAGTAGGGCTCTAGAATCCAACGAAATTCTGTGCATACCACGAAAGTCAAAGCTTTCCAAATCTAGCTCAACGTAACCTAACTCAACCGAACGTTGCATACATCCACCTAACTTGCAGGGACCACTATTGCTGGCCGCCCTAGAAACGAGCAGGGTATAGTCGAGCAGGGTAGGGCGCAGTAATCCACTCAATAGCAGCCTATGCCAAGAAAGTCAAAACTATCCAGAGGCAACCCAAACAAGCGTACCCGAACCAAGTACCGTACCGTTAGCCCAAGTAAACCTAACGTGCTTGGACCGCCATTGCTGACCGCCACAGGGCTCAACAGAGAAAATTAGAGCACAGTATTGCGCAGAAGATCACCCAATAGCATTGTATAGCACAAAAGTTAATGATATTCTCGCCTAACCTAACCAAACGTACATATCCATACGTAGCGTATACCAAACTAACGTGCCGGGACCACTGCCACTGGCCTCCACAGAGTCGTGCAGTGTATGGTAGAGCAATGTGGAGTGTAGAAAACCACCGAAAATCAGGGTACAGCACAAAAGTCAAAGACATCCCGACCAAACCGGACCTAATCTAACTTAACCAAACGTAGCATAGCTCAACGTAATATGCCGATACCGCCATTGCTCGCCATGCCAGAGTCAATCAGAATGTATTTGAGCACAGTGAAGTGCAGAAATCCGCCGAATAGCCGTTTATAGCGCAAAAATCAAAGCTAGACCCTCCTGACGTGACCAATCCTGACGAAACCGCATGTAGACTAACTCAACCCATCGTGACGCGACTACGATTGCTGGATTCCTCAGGGCCTAGCAGAGTATACAGGAGCACAGTAAATCGCAGGAAGCCACCGAATAGCAGTGTATAGCACAAAAGCCAAAGATACGCTAACCTAACTTTTCCTAACCTAACCTAACCGAACGTAGCCTAACTCAACATAATGTTACCACTATTGCTGCCTTTCGCAGAGACACGCTGGACATAATAGAGCAGAGTAGAGTGGAGATATCAGCCGACAGGAAGTGTATAGAGCAAAGGGCGTAGCTAGGACATCCTAATCTAGCTATTTGTAGCGTGACCAAGCGTAACGTAACTCGACCTAACACGCAGCAAACAATATTGCTGGCCTCTCCAGAGTAGAGCAGAGTATATCCGAGAACAGTAAAGGAAAAAAATTCACCGGGTAACAGTCTATGCCAAGAAAGTCAAAGCTATCCAAACCTGACTCAAACAAGCATGTCGTTACCAAACGTAACATAACTCAACCTAACGTGCAGAGACCACCATTGCTAGCCTCCCCAGAGCCAGGCAGAGCGAGTCAGAGCACAGTAGAGCGTAGAAATGTACCGAATAGCAGCGCACAGCAAAAACGTCAAAGCTGTCCCCTCCTACCATAACCAAGACTAACGTGAATGAACGTAGCATAACTGAACCTAACGTGCCGAGACCACAATTGCTCTCCTCCCCGCATTCGGCGCAGAGCATAGTAGGGCACAATCAAACGCCGAAATCCACGAGCAAATGTGTATAGCACGAAGGTGAAAGCAAGCCAAGCTCACTCAAGACTAACCTAGCCTCACCAAACGTAACATAACTCATCCTAACGATCCGCGCCCGCTACTGCTGGGGTCCCCGGAGACAAGCGAAATATGGTACAGCACAGAAGGGCACAGAAACCCACATAATGTCTGTGTTGGGCACAAAAGTCAAAGCTATCGATGCCTGACCCAACTTAACGTAACCTAACGGAAAGTAACATAACTGAACCTAACTCGCCGAGACCAGTATTCCTGGTCTCCACAGGGCGAAGCAGAGCATATTAGAGGAGAGCAGAGCGCAGGAATCGATGGAATAGCAGTGTATAGCAGAGAAGTCCATGCTATCCAAACCTAACCTAGGCAAACGTAACAAAACGGAACGTATCCTATTTCAACCAAAGGTGTCGAGACCTCAATCACTGCTTCCCCGGAGCCAAGCAGAGCATACTAGGGCACAGTAGAGTGCAAAGCTACACCGTATTCCAGTGTGGTGCACAAAAGTCAGGGATACCCTAACCTAACCCAGACAAACCTAACCTACCTATACGTAACCCAACAATACCTACCGCGCCGCGGTCACAATTTTTGACCTGCCCAGAGCAAGGCAGATCATGCTGCCCCCCCCCCCCCGAGCCAAGCAGAATATATTGGAGTGCAGTAGATCGCAGAAAACAGCGGCACAGCTACCAAAAGCACAAAAGTCGAAGATATCCTAACCCAACCTGACCGAGCCTAACCTAATGTAACGTAGTGTATCTGACCGTGACGTGCCGAGACCACTATTGCTGGCATTCCCGGAACCAAGCTCAACATATTAGAGCAAATTAGATCGCAGAAATACACCGAATAGCAGTGTATAGCACAAAAGTCAAAGCTATCCTCTGCAAACGCAACCAACCGTAACATAACCAAGCGTAACCTAAGCCAACCTGTCGTGCAGAGACCACTGTTGCTGGCCTCGCGAGAGACAATCAGATCATATTAGAGCATAGTATAGCGCGGAAGTACACCGAATAGCAGTGTACAGCACAAAAGTCGCAGGTACCGTATTCTAACCTGCCCAAACGTAATATAACCAAACGCAACATGACATAACCTAACGCGCCGGGACCACTATTGCTAGATACCGCAGAGCCTAGTGGAATATACTAGTACACAGCAGGGCGCAGAAGGCCTCCATTGAGCAGCGGTAGCACAAATGTTAGATACATACTAACCTTTCCTGTCGTAAACTTACATAACCAAACGCAGGGTAACTAAATCCAACGAGACAAGAACACTATCGCAGGCCTCCACAGTGCGAAGAAGAACATACCAGAGATGAGTAGAGCGCACAAATCCGCCGAATAGCAGTGTATACCACGAAAGACGATGTTATGCAAACCTAACCCAAACCAACATAACCTAACCAAACGCAACATAAATCAATCTAACGTGCCGAGACAAATTCTGCTGGCCTCCTCAACCCCATGAAGTGCATAGTGGGCCGCGGTGGAGCGCAGAAATCCACCGAAGAGCAGTGTATAGCATAAGTGTCAAGGCTACCCTGTCCTAACCTATTCAAACCTAATATAGTCAAACATAACCAGACTTAACCTAACGTGCCGAGACCACTGTTGCTGTAATCCCCTCGGCCAAGCAGAATATACTGGGGCGCAGTAGATCGCAAAGGGTCAGCAAATACCAGCATACACCACAAAAGTGTAATATATCACTACCTAACGCGAGCAAACCTAACAAATGCAAAACGTACGCACACTTAACTTAACGAGCCGAGACCACTATTTTTGGCCCACACAGAGCCAAGCAGAACACATTGGAGCACAGCGGAGCGCAGACATCCACCGCATTACAGGGTACATCACAAAAGTCAAAGATATATTCCCCTAACACAAACAAACCTAATCTAACCAGACGTAACATAACACTACATGACGTGCCGCGGCCACAGATTCTTGCCTCCCCAGAGCAAAGCAGAGCATATTAGATCGCAGTAGATCGCAGATCTCCACCGAGTAGCAATGTATAGCACAAAAGCCATAGCTCTCATAGCCTAATCTAACCAAACGTAGCATAACCAAACGAAAGCTATCTACTCCTAACGGCCTTACAACGCTATTACTGACCTCCACAGGACCTAGCATAATATACCACATCTCAGTAGATCACACACATCCGCGTCGTATGAGTGCATAGCTCAAAGGTCAAAGATAACCTAACCTAACACGACCAAACGTAACCCAACCGAACGTTGCATAGCTCAGCATAACGTGCCAAGGCCATTATTGCTGTAGCTCTCAGGGACAAGCTGAGCATATCATATTACAGTGGATCGCCGAAATCCACAGAATAGCAGTGTATACCCCAAAGGTCAAAGTTATCCTATCCCAACCTAACCAAACGTAACATAACCAACCGCAACATTATCCAACCTAACGTGTGAAGATCTCTGTTTCTGTCCTCCTCAGCGCCAAGCGGAACATAACGGAGCAGAGTAGAGCGCAGGAAACCACGGAATCGCAGTGTATAGCAGAAGAGCCGAAGCTACCCAGACCAAGCCTAAGCTAACATAGCATAACGAATCGTATCATATTTCAAACCAAGGTGTCGAGACCACAATCACTGCCTCCTCCAGGGCCAAGCAGCACGTACTAGAGCACAGCAGAGCGTACAAGAGGACGGCATTCCAGTGTACAGCACAGAAGCCGAGGATATTATAACCAAACCTATGCAAATCTATCAAATCTCAACGCAACCTAACTCAACCTAACGCACCGCGGCAACTATATTTCGCCTCCCCAGAGCAAACCATAGCATGCTTGATCGCAGTAGCGCACAGAAAGCCACGGAATAGCAGTGCGTTGCACAAAAGCCAAAGCTATCCTGGCCTAACCTGACAGAACGTAGCACAACCGAACGTAACCGGGCTCAGACTCACGTGACGCATCCGCTATTTCTGGCCATTCCAAAGCCAAGCGGAACGTATTGGAAGAGACCAAAGAGCAGAAATCGATAAAATCACAGGGCACAGCAGAAAAGTCAAAGGTGCGCAAGCCAACCAATTGCTAACGTAACATAAGCAAACGTAGCCTACCTATATAGCTGTCCTTGCGAGACTTCTATTTCTGGCCTCCCAAGAGCCAAGCCGAACACACTAGGGCGCAGTAGAGCGCAGGAGTACACCGCATTTCAGTGTACAAGACAAGAGTCGTAGGTATCCTATCCAAATCCAAACAAACATAACATAACCAAATGTAAACTAACACAACCTAACGTGAGGAGCCCACTATTGCTGACATCCCTAGAACCAAGCGGAGCATATCAGAGCGCAGTATATAGCAGGAGTCCACATAATAGCAGTATACGGCACAAAAGTCAATGCACCCGCTCCTAGCCTAACCAAACGCAACACAACCAACATGGCATAAACAAACCTAACGTGCCTGGACAACTGTCACTGGCCTCCCCAGAGTCGAGCAGGATATTGCAGAACAACGTAGAGCACAGAAATCCACCGAATAGAAGTATATATCGCAAAAGTCAAAGTTATATCTATCCTAACCTCACCAAACGTGGCACACCCCAGCGCAACATAATGAAACCTAACGTGACGAGACCATTATTGCACGCCTCTCCACCACCAACCAGAACGTATCAGAGTAGAGTAGGGCGCAGAGGTCCATAGAATGGCGGTGCATAGCAGATAAGTCAAAGAAAACCTAACCAGACCCAAACTAACCTAACCTAACCAAACGTAACCTAACTCAATATAACGAGACGCGACCCATACTGCTGGACGCTGCAGTGCCAAGCAGAATACAGTGGAGCACAGTGGAGTGCAGAAATTCTCCGAATAGGAGTGTATAGCGCAAAAGTCATAGCTGGACCCCCCTCACCTAACCAATTCTGCCGTAAACAATCGTAACACAACACAACATATCGTGCCGAGACGACTACTGCTGGACTCCCAGAGCCATGCGGTACATATTAGAGGAGAGTAGAGAGCAGATGACCATAGACACCCAGCGTATGGCGGATAAGTCGAAGCTACCCAAAACCTAACCATAGCTAACGCAGTCAACCCAACCGTAGCCTATCTCAACCTAAGTATGCCGGACCAAAGCTACTCGCGTTCCGAGTGCCAGGCAGAATGTACTCGAGCGCATTAGAGCGCAGAAATCCACCGAAGGGCCGCGTATAGCACGAAAGTCGAAGACACCCAAGCCTAACCCAAACCAACAGAACATAGCCAAACATAGCCTGACCAAACCTGACGTGCCGAGGTCGCGATTGCCGCAGTCCCCAGAGCCAAGCATGACATGCTAGATCACACTAGAGCGCAGAAGTCCACATAATAGCATTGTGCGGCACAAAAGCTAAAGCTACCCTAACCAAACTTAGCCTAATGCAACCAAACCGAACGTAATCTGACACAGCTTAACGTGCCTGGACCACTATTGCTGGCCGTCCTTGGACCAAACTGAAAATATTAATGCTCTGTTGGGCGCAGCAATAAACGTAATAGCAGGCTATAGCGCTACAGTCAAACCTACCCTCTCCGAACCAAACCCATCCTAACATAACTAAACGTAACTAAGCACGCCCAGCGTGCCGCGACTACTATTTCTGGCCTCCACAAAGCCAAGCAGAACACATTAGTGGAGAGCAGAACGCAGAAAACAATATAAACGCAGTGCATGTCAGAAAAGTCAAAACTACCCAAACCTAACCAAAACCAACAGAACGTAAGAGAACATAGCCTAACTGAGCCTGAAGTGCCGATACCGGGATTGCTGCCCCCTCAGTGATAGGCAGGACGTACTAGAGCACAGTAGAGCACAGAAATCCGCAGAATAGCATTGCGCAGCACAAAAGTTCATGCCATACTGACCAAAGTTATCATAACCCAGTCTATCCAAACATAACCTGGCACATCATAACTTGCCGAGGCCACTCTTCCTGGCCATTCCATAGCCATGCTGAAAATATTGAAGCAAGGTGGCGCGCAGGAATCCACATAATAACAGACAATAGCACTAAAGTCAAAGCTATCCTCTCCTAACGTAGCCAATCGTAACATAGACACATGTAACATGACTCAACCTATAGTCTCGCGAGCACTATTGCTGTCCTCCACAGAGCCAAGCAGGAAACATTAGCGGAAGGTAGAACGCAGAAGTCCATAGAATATCTGTGTATGTCAGAAATGTCGAAGGAAACCAAACCTAACCCATACCAACAGGACATAGCCAAGCGTAGCCTAACTCTACCTAACGTGCCGGAACCGCTAATGCGCCCCCCCCCAGAGCCAAGCCGGACATATTACAACACAGTAGAGCGCAAAGAATCCACCGAATAGCGGTATACAGCACAAAAGTTAAAGCTACACTGACCAAACTTATCCGAAACTAGCCAAACCAATAGTAACCCAACTCAATCTAGCGAGAAGGGTCCACAGCCGCTGGCCTCTCCAGTGCCCAGGGGAGTATAGTAGAGCAACGTAGAGCGCAGAAATCCGTCGAATTGCAGTGAAAAGCACAACAGTCTGAGCCACCCTACCCTAACCTATCAAAACGTAACATAACCAAACGTAACCCGATTGAATCCAACGTGCCCAGACCACTATTAGTGCCCCCTCAGCGCGAAGCAGAACATGTTAGTGGAGAACAGTGAGCAGGAGTCCATAAAATCGTAGTGCAAGGCTCAATAGTCAGAGCTACTCTATCCCAACATTGACAAACGTAACATAACCGATCGTTGCTTAACCCCATCTAACGCGCCGGCGCCACAACTGCTTGCATTCCCAGGGCCAAGAGGAAAATACGAGAGCACGGTAAAGCGCAGTAGCCGACCGCATTGCAGCGTGTAGCACAAGAGTCAAATACATCCTAACCTAACCTGTCCTAACCTAACCTAACCGAACGTTTCCTAACTAAACACAACGTGCCGAGAATACTATTGCTGGACTCCCCAGAGGCAAGCAGAGCATATTATCGCAGTGTAGAGCACAGAAATCCACCGAACAACAGTTTATACCACGAAAGGCAAAGCTATCCAAATCTAACACAGACTAACGTAACTTGAACAAGCGTAGCATAACAAAACCTATCGTGCCGCCACCACTATTGCCGGCCGCCCAAGAGTCGAACAGAGTATTGTAAAGCAGTGTAGGGCGTAGAAATCCACAGAGTATTGGTGTGCAGCACAAATGTCAAAGCAATATTATCCTAACATGAACAAACATAACATAACCAAATGAAACATAACTCAGCCTAACATGCCGAGAGCAATACTGCTGCCATCCGCAGAGC
>NW_016908247.1:90888-93739 GCF_001483705.2 Eufriesea mexicana | reverse complement strand
TGCAATAGTGCAAAGTGGAGAGCAGACGCCCATAGAGTAGCAGTGTGCATCAGAAAAGTGAAAGCCATCCTAACCTCACGCAACGTAACCTAACATAACCAAACGTACTCTAACCCAACCTAACTTGCCGCAACCACTATTTCTGGCCTCCCCAGAAACAAGCAGGGTATTAAACAGAAATGCAGATCGCCGTAATCATCTGAAGCGCGTTTTATAGCACAGAAGTCTAAGCTATCGTATCCTAACCCAACCAAACTTACCGTAACCAAGCCTAACCTAACTCAGACCAACGTGCCTAGACTAGAATTGCTGACCTCCACGGAGCAAAGCAGAATATACTAGAGCAAGGGAGAGCACCGTGGTCAGCCGCACTGAAGTGCAAAGCACAAGGGTCAGACATAACCTTACGTAACCTGGCATAGCCTAACCTAGGCAAGCGAAGCCCAACGCTACCTAACGAGCTGAGACCACCATTGCTGGCATGCACAGCGCCAAGCAGTGCATATTAGAGGAAACTAAAGCGCAGAGGTCCACCGAACTGCATTGTACAGCACAGAAGTCAAAGCCATCCTACCCTAACCTAACAAAGCGTAACCTAACCAAACGCTGCCTATCTCGACCAAACGTGTCGGGACCCCTATTGTTGGCCTCCACAGAGCCAAGCAGAACACACTAGTGGAGAGAAGAGATCAGAAATCCATAGATTCGAAGCGTAAATCGGAAAAGTCAAAGCTACCGAAATCTAACCCAAAACCAACAGAACATAACCAAGCGTAGCATAACTCAACATAACGTTCCACGACCATCCTTTCTGGCCTCCCCACAGCCAAGCAGACCACGCTAGTGGAGAGTAGAGCGCAGAAGTCCATAGAATTGCAGTGTATATCAGAAAACTAATGGCTAACCATACCTGACCCACACAAACACAACATATCCGAACGAAGCCTAACTCAAACTAACGTGCCGATACCGCTATTGCAGCCCTCCACAGAGCCAAACAGGTCATACTAGAGTACAGTGGAGCGAAGAAGTCCACCGAATTGCAGCGTACAGCACAAAAGTTGACACCACTCTGTCCAAACATTGACTAACCCAGCCTAACCGAACGTAACCAGACTAATCATAACGATACGAGACAAATATTTCTGGCTTTGCCAGGGCCAAGCTGAAAATATTAGACCACTGTAGGGAGCAGAAATCCACCTAATAGTGGACTATGTAACTAAAGTCATAGCTACCCTCTCCTAACGTAACCAAGCGTAGCGTAAGCAAACGTGACCTAACTCAACCTATCATGCCGCGACCACTATTGCTGGCCTCCTAAGAGTCAAGCGGAACACTTTAATGGAGAGTAGAACGCAGAAATCCATATAATTGCAGGGTAAATCGGAAAACTGATAGCTACCAAAGCGTAACCCAAATCAACAGAACATATACCAAACGCAGCCTGACTCAAGTAAACCGGCAGAAACGCTACTGTTGCCCTCCCCAGAGTCAAGCAGAACACGCCGGAGGAGAGTAGAACGCAGAAATCCATATAATCGCTCTGTACATCAGAAAAGTCAAAGCTTTCCAAGCCTAACCCAAAGCAACGCAACATAACAAAGCATGGCCTAACACAACCTAACGTGCCGAGACCTCTACTGCTGCCCTGCCCAGAGCAAATCAGGAGATACTAAGGCACAGAGGGGCGCAGAAATAAAACGAATGGCAGTGTTCAGCAAAATGTCATAGATACCCTGTCCAAACTTAGCATGAACCAACCTAACCGAGCGTAACATGACTCGACGTAACATGCCGATACCATCATTGCTGGACTTCCCAGTGCCACACTGAAAGCATTAGAGCACTGCAGGGCTCAGAAATCCTCCTAACAGCAGAATGTGGCACTAAAGTCAAAGCTATCCTCTCCAGACCCTGTCAATCCTAGCATAGCAAACGTAACCTATAAAAACGTTACGTGCCGAGACCGCTGTTGTTCCCTACCCAGAGCAAAGCTGGTCATAATGGAGAACAGCAGAGGGCAGAAATCCATCGGCTAGCAGTATACAGCGCAAAAGTTAAAGCTACACTTACCAAACCCTTCCGAACCCAACATAACCGAGCGTAACCTGACTCAACGTAATGTGCCGAGACATCCATTGCAAGCATTCCCAGAGCCAAGCTGGAAATATTAAAGCACTGTAGGGAGCAGAAATACACATAATGGAACACTATGACACTAAAGTCGAAGCTACCCTCTCGTTAAATAGCCAACCGTAACGTAACCAAACGTAACCAAACCCAACAAGACGTGCCGCGACCACTATTGCTGGCCTGCCCAAAGTCAAGCGGAACACATTACTGGAGAGTAGAACGCAGACATCCTAATAGTCGGAGTGTATATCAGATATGTCAGAGCTACCCAAGCCTAACACAAACCAACCGAACATAAACGAAACCTAGCCTGACTCATGTAAACATGCAGAGACCGCTATTGTTTCCCTACCCAGAACCGAACAGGGCATAATAGAGCACAGTACAGCGCAGAAATCCACCGAATAGTAGTGTACACCACAAAAGTTAAAGCTATCGTGACCAAAGTAAGCCTGACCAGACCGAAAAGAATGTTGCATAACTCAACATAACGCGTCGATGCCACTATTGCTGGCATTCCCAGAGGCAACCTGAAAATATTAAAGCACTGTAGGCGGCAGGAATCCACCTAATGGCAGATTGTAGCACTAAGATCAAAGCCATCATCTCCTAACCTACCCAACCGTAACATAACAAAGCGTAACACAAGTTAACCTAACGTGACGCGACCACTATAGCTGGCCTCGTCAGAGCCAAGCGGAGCACTCTAGTGGAA
>NW_016908247.1:76444-90785 GCF_001483705.2 Eufriesea mexicana | reverse complement strand
GCAGAAATCCAACGAATGGCAGATTTCAGCACAAAAGTTAAAGCCATCCTGACCAAGCTTAGCCTGACCCAACATTACCTAACGCAACACGACTCATCGTAAAGCGCCGGGACCACTATTGCTGTCCTTACCGGAGCTAAGCTGAAAATAGGAGAGCACTGTAGGACGCAGAACTCACCTAATAGCAGAATATAGGACTAAAGTCCTAGCTACCTTCTCCTAACAAAAAGGATCGTAACATAACCAAACTAAACGTAACTCATCCTATCGTGTTGCGACCACCATTGCTGGCCGCTGCAGGGTCAAGTGAAACTCGATAGTGGAGAATAGGACGCAGAAATCCATATAATTGATGTCTGCATCAGAAAATTAAAGATACCCATGCCCAACAAAAACCTACGGTACATAATCAAACATAACATGACTGAACCAAACATGCCGAGACCGCTATTGCTGCACTCCCCAGAGCCAAGCAGGGCGTACTAGAGTACAGTAGAATACAGAAATCTACCGGATGGCGGAGTACAGCACAACAGTTAGAACTATCCTGACCAACCTTATCCTGATCCAAGCTAACCGAACGTAACATGGCTCATCATAACGTGCCGAGGCCACACTTGCTGGCCTTGCCAGAGCCAAGCGGAAAATATTAGAGCCCGGTAGGGCGCAGGAATCCACCTAATAGCAGAATACAACAATAAAGACGAAATTATCCCCTCCTAACCTAACCAACCGCAACATGACCAAACGTAACCTGACTCAACCTAACGTGCCGCGACCACCATTGCCGGACAACATTGAATCAAGTAGAACACATTAGTAGAGAGCAGAACGCAGATATCTTTATAATCGCAGTGCACAGCGAAAAAGTCAACGCTGCCGAAACATATCCCAAACCAACAGAACCTGAACAGACCTAGCTTATACCAACCTGTCATGCCGAGACCACCATCGCTTCCCTCCCAAGAGCCAAGCAGGATATATTAGAGGACGGTAGATCCCAGATGTCCGCCGAATACCAGTGCACAGCACAAAAGTTGAAGCTACGCTTACCAAACGTAACCCAACCCAACATAACCGAACGTAGCATGGCTCGTTATGACGTGCCGAGGCCACCATTGCTGGGATTGCCACAGCCTAGCTGAAAGCATTAGATCATTGTAGAGCGCAGAAATCCTCCTAATAGCTGACAATTGCGCTAAAGTCAAAGACATACCCTCTTAACCAAACCAAACCTAACATAGCCAAACGATACAAATCCCAACCTAACGTACCGCGACCACCATTGCAGGCCGCCCCTCTCAGCCTAACATGCCGAGAGCAATACTGCTGCCATCCGGAGAGCCAAGCACAACATACTAGAGCTCGGTAAAGCGTAGAAATCCACCGCATTGCTGTGCATAGCGCAAAAGTCTGAAAAATCCTGACCAAACCTAACCTGACCTTACCTACACAAACGTAACATAACCCTACCAAACGTGCCGCCACCACCACTCCTGCGGCCCCCAAGGACATGCAGAATATGGCGGAGCACACTAGAGCACAGAAAGCGACCATGCAGCTATGCAAAGCACAAAAGACAAAGATATCATAACATAACCTGTCCTAACCTAACCTAAACGAATTCCGGATAACTAAACCTAGCGAGCGGAGACCTCTATTGTTGGCCACCCCCAGCCAAGCAGAACATACAAGAACAGAGTACAGCGCATGAATCCACCGTACAGCTCTGTATGACACAAAAGACTGTGCCATCCTATCCAAACGTAGCGTAACCCAATCTATCGTGCCACGACCGCTATTGCTGGCCTCCCCAGGGTCGAGCGGAGAATTGTAGAGCAATGCAGGGCGCAGATATCGATCGAATAGCAGTGTATATCAGAAAAGTCGAAGCTGCCCAAACATAACACAAACCGACAGAACACAACCAAGCTTAGCCTAACTCAACCTAGCGTACCGAGACCGCTATTGCTGCTCCGCCCGGAGTCAAGCAGGACATACTAGAGCACAGTAGGGCGCAGAAATCCAAACGAATGGCAGTGTGTAGCGCAAAAGTTGATGCTATTCTATCCAATCTTCTCCTAACCCAACCGTACCGAACGTAACCTGACTCAACGTAACGTGCCGAGGTCACTATTTCTGGCCTTCACAGAGACGAGCTGAAAATACTAGAGCCCTGTAGGGCACAGAAGTTCGCCTAATACCAGACTACGTCACTAAAGACAAAGCTATCCCCTCCTAACGTAACCAATCGTAACATGACCAAACCTAACATAGCTCAACTGAATGTGCCGCGACCATTATTGCTGGCGTCCCCAGAGTCAAGCAGAACATATTAGTGGAGAGTAGAATGCAGAACTACATAGAATCGCAGTGTATATAAAAAAAAATGAAAGCTATCCAAGGTTAACCGAAAGCAACAGAGCATAGCAGAACATGGCCCTACTCAACCTAACGTGCCGATACCGCTATTGCTGCCCTCCACAGAGGCAAGCAGGTTGTACAAGAGCACAGTAGAGCGCAGAAATCCATCGAATAGCGCGGTACAGCGCAAAAGTTAAAGCTATCCTGACCAAACATTGCCCAACCCAGCCAAACCGAACGTAACTTGACTTAACACAACGTGCCGCGAACACCATTACCGGCCTCCCCAGGCACAAGCAGGACATATCACAGGACAGTAGAGCGCAGTAGTCCTCCGAACAGCAGTGTACAACACAAAAGGTGAAGCTACTCTATCCAATCGCAGCCTAACCTAACCTTGCCGAACGTAACCTGACTCAACATAACGGGCCGACATCACTATTGCTAGCCTTCCCAGAGCCAATCTAAAAATGCTTGTGCGCTATATGGCGCGGAAATCCACCTCATTGCATGCTATAGCACTAAAGTCAAATCCATTCCCTCCTAACCTAAAGAAACGTAACATAACCAATCGTTTCCTAACTTATCCGAACGTGCCTCGACCGCTATTACTGTCCACCACAGAGCCTAGCAGGGCATACTAGAGCTCAGTGCTGCGCAGTAATCCACCGAATAGCAGCGTACAACACAAAAGTTAAAGCTATCATGACCAAACTTATCATAACACAACGTAACCGAAAGGAACATGACTCAACATAACGTGCTGAGAACACTATTGATGGCCTTCCCAAAGCCAAGCTGAGAATGCTAGAGCGCTATAGGTCCCAGAAATTCGCCTAATGGCAGACTACAGCGCTAAAGAAGATGATATGGCCTTCTAACCTAACCAACTGTAACATGACCAAACCTAACCTAATTCAACCTAACGTGCCGCGACCACAATCGCTAGCCTCCGCACAGGCAAGCAGAACGTATAAGTGGAGAGTAGAACTCCGAGATTCATAAATACGTAGGGTATATCAAAAATGCCATAGCTTCCCAGACCCAATCCAAACCAACAGAGAATAACAAAGCATAACGTTACTCATCCTAATGTGCCGAGACATCTCTTTCTGCGCTCGCCAAGGACAAGCTGGAAGCTTTATAGAACTGTACGGCGCAGAATACCTCCTAACAGCAGACTATTTCACTAAGGACGAAGCTATCCTCTCCTAACCAAACCTACCTTAACACAACCAAACGTAACCAAACACAACCGCACGTATTTCGGCCGCCAGTGCTGGCTTCCCCAGAGACAAGCAGAACACATTAGTGGAGAGTAGGATCCAGAAATCGATAGAATCGCAGTGTATATCAGAAAAGTCGGTGATAAGCAAACGTAACACAAACCAACCGAACATAACCAAACGTACCATAACTCTAATCGATAGAATCGCAGTGTATATCAGAAAAGTCGGTGATAAGCAAACGTAACACAAACCAACCCAACATAACCAAACGTACCATAACTCAACCTAACGTACCGCGACCACCATTGCTGGTCAACACAGAGTCAAGTGGAACACATTAGTGGAAAGTAGGACGCAGAAATCCAAATAATCGCTGTACATATCAGTAAAGTCAAAGCTACCAGAGCATAACCCAAGCCAACAGGACAGAACCAAACATAGCCTAACACAACCTAACGTGCCGAGACTGCTATTGAAGCCACCCCTGAGCCAAGCAGGACATACCATGCCACAGTAGATCTCAGACATCCCCCGTATAGCAGTTTGCAGCACAAATGTTGAAGCTATCCTGACCAAACTTTGCCTCGGTGAGCCTATCCAAACGTAACCTGACTAATCATAAAGCTCCAAGACGACTATTCCTGGCCATGCCAGGGCCAAGCTAAAAATATTAGAGCGTTAAGGGGCCCAGAAGGCCTCCAGACAGCAGACTATAGCACCAGATGTGTAGCTACCCTCTCCTAACTTAGAGAATCGCAACATAGCCGAATGTACCATAACTTGTCCTGACGGCCTGCCACCTCTATTACTGGCGTCCACAGAGCCAAGCAGGACGAACAGGGGCAGTGTAGGGCGCAGAAGACCACCAAACAGCAGTGTACAGGGCAAAGTTAAAGCTATCTCGGCCAAACATAACCTACTTCAACGTAATTGGCCGTAACCTGACTCATCATAGCTTGCTGAGTCCACTATTTCTGCCCTTGCCACAGCCAAGCTGAAAATATTAGAGCAATGCAGGGCGCATAAATCCGCAAACTAGCAGACTATAGGACTAAAGACCTAGCCTTCCTCGCCTTACCTAATGTATCGTAACATAACCAATAGCATCATAACTTAGACTATCGTGCCGCGGCCACACCTACTGATCTCCACGGAGACAAGCAGGTCAAACTAGAGAGCAGAAGAGCGCAGAAGCCCACAGAATTACAGTGTACCGCAGAAAAGATGAAGCTATCGTGACCAAACTAAGCCCAACCCTACCGAACCGTACGTAACTTGCCTCGACGTAACGTGCCGAGACCACAATTCCTGGCGTTTCAACATCCAAGCAGAAAATATTTGAGCATTGTAGGTCGCAGGACTGCGCCTAACAGCAGACCATAGCACTAAAGGCATAGCGATCCTCTCCTTACCTATAGAAACGTAACATAACCGAACGTTTGCCAACCTTCGCTGACGTACCGCGAAATCACTGTTACAGGCCTCCCCAGAGCCAAGCAGGACATACTAGAGCGCAGTAGAGCGCGGAAAAACACCGAATAGCAGAGTACAGTACAAAAGTTTAAGCTATCCCGACCAAACATAGCCTAACCCAGCATAACCGAAAGTAACATGACCCAGCAAACCGTGCCGAGACATCTATTGCTGGCCTTCCCAGAGACAACCTTCAGATATTAAAGCACGGTAATACGCAGAAAACGACCTAATGGCAGACTATAGCACTGAAGTCAAAGCCATCTTCTCCTAACGTAACCAACCGTAACATAACCAAACGTAACCCAACTCAACCTAACGTGCTGCGACCACTATGGCTGGAACCCACAGAGTCAAACTGAGAATACTAAAGCACTGTAGGGGGCAGAAATGCAGTTAATAGCAGAATAAAACACCAAAGACAGACATATCCGCTCCTAGCCTAACCAACCGTAACATACCCAAACATAGCCTCACACAACCCAACGTGCCGCGATCAATATGTGTGGCCTCCATAGAGTCAAGCGGAACACATTAGTGGAAAGCGGAACGCAGAAAGCCACTTAATCGCTGTGTGTATCAGAAACGTGTTAGCCACCAAAGCCTATCCCATTCCAACAGGGCGTATTCAAACATAGCCTGGCTCGACCCAACGTGTCGAGACATATATTTCCGCCAACCCCAGAACCAGGCAGCACATATTAGTGGGCAGTATAGCGCAGAAATCCACCGAATAGCTGTGTACAGTACAAAAGTTAAAGCTATCCACACCAAAGTTGTCCTAAGACAACCGAACCGAAAGTAACGTGACTCAGCATAATGGGCGGAGACCACTATTTCTGTCCTTCCCAGACACCAGCTGAAAATATTAAAGCACTATAGGGAGAAGAAACCCACCTAATAGCAGACAATGGCGCTAAAGGCAAAGCTATCCTCTCCTAACCTATCTAACCGTAACATAACCAAACGTATCACGACTCAACCTAACGTGCCGCGACCACTATTGCTGGCCGTCCCAGAGCCAAGGAGAACACATTAGTAGGGAGCGCAGATATCCTTATAATCGCAGTGTATAGCATAAAAGTCAACGCTGCCTAAACGTATCCCAAACCAACAGAACCTGAACAAGCCTAGCATATATCAACCTGTCGTGCCGAGACCACTATCGCTTCCCACTCCAGAGCCGGGCAGGATACACTAGAGGACGGTAGAGCCCAGAAGTCCGCCGAATATCAGTGCACAGCACAAAAGTTAAAGCTATGCTTACCAAACGTAAACCAACCCAACATAACGGAACATAGGATGGCTCGTCATGACGTGCCGACGCCACCCTTGCTGGGCTTGCCAGAGCCAAGCTGAAAGCATTAGATCATTGTAGAGCGCAGAAATCCACCTAATAGCAGACCATAACACTCAAGTGAAAGTTATGCTCTCCTAACCTAACCAACCGTAACATAACCAAACGCAAACTAACTCAACCTTACTTGCCGCAGACACTATTGCCGGCCTCTCCGGAGCCAAGCAGAGCACATTATTGGAGAGTAGAACGCTGAAATCCATAGAATCGCAGTGTATGTCAGAAGCCCCAAAGCCATCCGAACCTGAACCATACAATACGAACACAGCCAAGCATAGCTTAACCCAACCTAGTGTGCCGAGAACGATAGTGCTGCCCTCCCAAGAGCCAAGTAGAACCTACTAGAGCACAGTAGAGCGCAGAAATCCGCCGAATAGCAGTGTACAGCAATCAAGTTGAAGCAACCCTATCCAAACTTAGCGTAACACAACCTTTCTGAATGTATCCTGACCCAACTTAACGTGACGAGACCGCTATTTCTGTCCTGTCCACATTCCGGCTGAAAATATAACATCACCGTCGCACCCAGAAGTCCTCCTAATTGCAGACTACAGCGTTAAAGTCAAAGCTACCCTCTCCAAACCTAACCAACCGTAATATAACCAGACGTAACAAAACTCAGCCTAATGCACCGCGACCACTACTTCTGGCCTCCCCGGAGACAAGGAGAGCACAATAGTGTGGTGTAGAACGCAGAAATCCGTAGAATCGCTGTGTATATCTGATAAGTCAGTTTTTTTTTTTTGCCCCCCCCCCCGAGACAAGCAGGACGTACTAGAGCACAGTAGAACGCAGAAATCCACCGCATAGCTGTGTATAGCAGAAACGTCAAATCCGTCCTTACAAAACAGGACATAACCCAACATAACCAAACGTAGAATAACTAAACCTAACCGGCCGAGACATATATTGCTGACCTCCGCAAAGCCAGGCAGAACATACTATAGTACAGTATTGGGCAGGAATCTTCCGAATGTCTGTATACAGCACGAAAGTCAAAGCTAT
Organism: Eufriesea mexicana; assembly: GCF_001483705.2. Taxonomy (NCBI): domain Eukaryota; kingdom Metazoa; phylum Arthropoda; class Insecta; order Hymenoptera; family Apidae; genus Eufriesea; species Eufriesea mexicana. The sequence continues at coordinate 83,357 of NW_016908247.1, read as the reverse complement.
CGTAGCCAAACCTAGAAAAACCTTACCCCACCAAACGTAACGTAACTAGACCTAACGAGAAGAGACACATATTGCTGGCCTCGCCTGAGCCAAGGAGAACATACGAGAGCAGAGTAGAGAGCAGAAATCCTCAGAACTGCAGTGTATAGCACAAAAGTCAAAGCCATCGTAACCAAGCCTACACAAACCTGACCCAAGCGAACGTAAGGTAACACAATCTATCGTGCGGCGACCACCAATGGTGGCCTCCCTAGGATCGAGTAGAGTAGAGTGGAACAACGCAGAGTGCCGAAATCCTCCGAATGGCAGTGTACTGCACAAACGTCAGAGTGATCCTATTCTACCATTACCATGCGCAACATAGCCAAAACTAACATAAAAGAACCAAACGTGCCTAGACCTCCATTGCTGCCCTCTCCATCGCCAAGCAGAACGTATTATAGGAGAGTGGAGCGCAGAAGTCAATAGATTGGAAGTGAAGAGCAGAAAGGTCAAAGCTATCCAAACCTAACCCGTGCTAACATAACCTAACCGAGAGTAACGTAGCTCAACCTAACGCGCCGCGGCCGCAATTTCTGTCCTCCCCAGATCAATGCAGGTCATATTAGAGCACAGCAGAGGGCAGGAGTCCACGCAATATCGGTGCATAGCACGAAAGTCTCTGCCATCCTAACCAAACTAAACCCAACCTGACCACATCAAACGTAAGATAACACAACCTCCAGTGCCGCGACTGCCATTGCTGGCCTCCCGATAGTCCAGCAGGGTACAGGAGAGCAATGTAGAGCGCAGAAATCCACCGCGTAGCTGTGTACAGCACAAAAGAATATTCTACCCTATCCTAGCCTAACCAAACGTGACGTAACCAAACGCAACATATCTCAGACTTACTTGCCGAGACCAATACTGCTGGCCGCCCCACGGCCAAGCTGATTGTACTAGAGCACAGCAGAGCATAGAAATCCGCCGAATGGCAGAGTATAGCACAGAAGTCAGAGCAAATCTTACCAAACCTTACCTAACCTCTCGTAAGCAAAAGTAACATTACTTAACCGAACGTGCCGCAACCACCATTGCTGCCCTCTCCAGAGACAAGCAGATGCTTGTACAGCAATTCAGAGCGCAGATGTTGGCCGAATAGCAGTGTACAGCGCAAAAGTCGAAGCCATCGTAACCAAATTTAACCAAACGAAGCCTATCCAATCGCAAATGACTCAACCAAACCTGCCACGACCGCTATTGCTGGCCTCCCCAGAGCCCAACAGAACATACTACAGCACAGTAGGTAGCAGAAGTCCGCTGAAAAGCAGTCTACACCGCAAAAGCCAAAGAAATCCATACCTAACCCAAGCTAACATATCCTCACAGAACGAAGCCTAACTCAACCTAACGTGGCTAGAGAGCTATTACCGGCTTCTCCAGCGTCGAGCAGAGTACAGCAGAGCAATGCAGAGCGTAGAAATGCTCCGAATAGCGGTGTATAGCACAAAAGTCAAAGCTACCGTATAATAACATGACCAATAGTAACATTACCGAACGTAGGCTAACAGAACCTATTTTGCCATGACCACTATTGCTGGCCTCCCCAGTGTCGAGCAGAGTAGAGTAGTGCAATGCAGAGCGTAGAAGTCCTCCGAACAGCGGTGTACAACACAAAAGCCGAAGCTATCATGTCCTAACATAACCAAACGTACAATGAGCGGAAGTAACGTAACACAAACTGACGTGCCACGACCGCTGCTGCTGGCATCACGACAGCTAAGCAGAGCATAGCAGAGCAATGTTGAAGGCAGGAACCTTCCGAATATCAGTGTATAGCACAAATGTCAACACTATCAATTAAACCCAACGAAATCTAACTCAAACAAACGTAACATAACTCAACCTAACGGGCCGAGAGCACTTCTTCTGGCGTCCACGGATACAAGCAGAGTGCCACAGCCCTGAGGAGAGCGCAGTAGTCCATAGAATAGCATTGTGCAGAACAAAAGTCAAAGCGATTCCTGCCTGACACAACGTAACCTAACCAACCTAAACGTAATTTAACTCAAACTAATGTGCGGCGACCATTATTGCTGGCCTCCAGAGAGTCGAGCAGAGTACAGTGGGAAATGTAGAGCGCAGAAATCTACCGAATGACATTTTATAGCACAAATATTATAGCCATCCTATCCTAACCTAGCCAAGCGTAAGGTAGCCGAACGCATCAGAAGAGAAACTATCGTGCCGAGACCAATACCGATGGCACCCCATAGCCAAGCAGTATATACTAGAGTACAGCAGAGCGCAGAAATCCACCGAACATCAGTGTACAGCACAAAAGTCAAAGCCAACCTAACCATGCGTAACCTAACCTAAGCTAACAAAGCGGAAACTAACTCAGCCTATAGTACCATGGCCACTATTCCTGGTATGCGCAGAGTCGTGCAGGGTACAGTAGAGCAAAGAGGAGAGCGGGAAGCCACAGAAAAGCAGTGTATGGCTAAAAAATCAAAGTTACAATGTCCTAACCTAAACAAACGTAACCTGTCCAAACGTAACATAACATAAACCATCGAGACGAGAGCACTATTGCCGGCCGCCACAGCGCCAAACAGAGCATATTAGAGGAGAGTAGAACGCAGGCGTTCATAGAATGGCTGTCTTAGCACGAAAGTCAGAGACATCCTGACCAAACCCTCGCAAACCTAACCTAACAAAATGTAGCTTAATACAAACTAACGCGCCGCGGCCACAGCTTCTGGCATTCCCATATCGAAGCAGGGAATACTGGATGTCAGTTGATGCAGAAATCCACAGAGTATCATTGTATTGCACAATGGTCGAGGCCATAATATACTAACCAAACCAAACGTAACATTCGCGGACGTTGCGAAGCGCAACATGACGTGCCACGACCGCAATTGCTGGAATCACGGGAGCTGTGCAGAGTATAGCAGAGCAATGTAGATCGCTGATATCGCCAGAATAGCACAGTATAGCGCATTAGTCAAGGCCACCCTAACCAACCCTAACCAAGTCTAACATAACCACACGTAACCTATCAAAACCTATCGTGCCACGACCGCCATTGATGATCTCCCTAGTGTCAAGTAGAGTATAGTAGAGCAACAATGAGCTCAGAAATCCTCCGAATAGCAGTGTATAGCACAAAAGTCAATGTTACCCTAACCAAACCTAGCCTAACGTAGCCAAAACAAACGAAGCATAACTCGACCTAACGTGACGCGATCACCTTTCCTGGCGTCCCCACAGCCAAACAGTATGTGATAACGCTCGGTAGAGCGCAGAAGTACACCGAAGTGTTGTGTATAGCACAAAAGTCTAAGCTAGACTATCTTAGCCTAACCAAACGTAACATAACCAAGCGCTACATATCTCAGCCTAACGTGCTGAGAACACCATAACTGCCTTCCCCAGAACCAAGCAGAACACATTAGAGGAGAATAGAGAGCAGAAATCCATAGAATCGCAGTGTATATATCAGCAATCGAAACAACCGTATCCTAACGTAAGCAAACGTAACAGAACCGAACGTAACCTAGCTACACATAACGCGCCGCGGCCACCTTTCCTGGCCTACCCAGAGGAAGGCATGGAATATTAGAGCACAGTAGTGCGCAGAAGCCCTCCGAATAGCAGTGTATGGCACAAAAGTCAAAGCTATCATATCCAAACCTAGCGAAACCTTATCTAGCCAAACGTGCCGTGACAAAACCTAACGCGCCGCGACCACCATTCCTGGCGTCCCCGGAGACAAGGAGAGTGTGATGGCGCACTGTAGATCGCAGAAGTGGATAGAATTGCAGTGTGAGCACAGAAGGCAAACTTGTGCCAACCTTTCCCAAAAAACATAACCTAACCGAACGTAACGTAACTCGGTCTATCGTGCCGCGTCCAATATTGCTGGCAACCCCGGAACCCTTCAGAACGTATTAGGCGAGAGTAGGGCGCAGAAGGGCATACTATCTGAGTGTACAAAAGGAAAGTCAGAGATATCCAAATCTAACGCAAACAAACGAAGCCTAACCTAACGTAGACAAACTCACCACGACGTGCCGCTAGAACAATTGCTGGCATCCCGGGCATCGAGCAGGGTATAGTAGATCAGTGTAGTGCGCAGAAGTCCACCGAATAGAAGTCTGCAGCACAAACGTCAAAGCTGTCCTCTCCTACCATAACCAAATGTAATATAAACATGCACAACGTACCGCAGCCTAACGTGCCGAGACCACTATAACTGGCCTCCACATATCCAACCAGGATATACTTGAGCTCAGTAGAGCGTAGGAGTCTACCGCGTAGCAGTTTATAGCACAAAAATCAAGGATATCCTACCCGAACATATCCCAACCCAAGCAAACCAAACGTAGCATATTTGAACCCAACGTGCCACGACCACTACTGCTGGCCTCCCCAGGGACAAGCAGAACGTATTAGAGTACAGTAGATCGCAGGAATCCACCGAATAGCAGTATACAGCGCAGAAGTCAAAGCTACTCCATCCTAACTCAACCACACCTTACACAACCATACGCATCGTAACAAAACCTAACGCGCCGTGACCACCATTCCTGGCATGAACGGAGACAAGTAGTCTGTTACAGCGCACAGTAGTGCGTAGAAGTCCAGAGAATAGTAGTGTGTACCACGAAGGTCAATGCTAACCCAACCTAACTGAGCACAATCTAACCTGACCAAACGCAACCGAACTCATCCTAACGTGGCGCGACCACTATTGCTGGCCTCCACTGGCCCAAGCAGATTAGAGTAGAGCACAGTAGAGGGCAGGTATCCACTGGATAACAGTCTATAGCGCAATAGTCAAAGCCCCCCTATCCTAATTTGACCAGGCCTAAAGCAACTAAGCTTAGCCAAACTCATCCTCGCGTGCCGAGACCACCATTACAGCCCTCCCCGGAGCCAAGCAAAACATATTAGAGGAGAATAGAGCGCATAAACAAATAGAATGGCAGTGCAAAGCACAATAGTCGAAACTACCATATTCTAACGCAACCGAAAGCAACATAACCAAACTTAACTCAACTCTACCAATCGTGCCGCGACCACAATTGCTGGCCTCCACAGAGTCAAGCGGAACATGCTAGTGGAGAGTAGAATGCAGAAATGCATATAGTCGCTGTGTATATCAGAAGAGTCAAAACTGCCCAAGCCTAACCCAAACCACAGAACATGACCAAATATCGACTGACTCAACCTACCGTGCCGAGACCGCTTTGTTGCCATCCCGAGAGCCAGCCAGGACACACTAGAACACAGTGGATCGCAGAAATCTTCCGGACAGCAGCGTACAGAACAGAAGATAAAGATATCCCGTCCAAACTTAGCCCGACCCTACCTAACCGAAGCTAACTTGACAAATCTTAACGTGCCGCGTCCACAATCGCTGGCCTTGACAGAGCGAAGCTGAAAATATTAGAACACTGTAGGACGCAGTAATCCTCCCAATAGTAGACTATAGCACTAAAGGCATTGCTATCCTCTCCTAATCTAGAGAATCGTAACGTAACCGAACGTATCCTAACCTACCCTGATGTGCTGCGACCACTATTTCTGGTCTCCCCAGAGCCATGCAGGACATACTAGATCGCAGTAGAGCACAGAGGTCCACCGACTAACAGTGTACGTCACAAAAGTGAAAGCTATCATTACCAAACTCATCGTAAACCAACCTAACCGAACGTAACGTGATTCAACCTAATGTGCCGAGACCGCAATTGCTGGACTTCCCAGGGCCAAGCTGAAAATATTAAAGCACTGCAGGGAGCAGGAATCCGCCTAATGGCAGACTATGGCACTAGAGGCAAGCCTATCCTCTCCTGACACAACGAACCGCACCATAACCAAACGTAACATAACTCAAACTAACGTAACGCGACCACTGTTTCTGGCCTCCACAGAGACACGCAGAACACACTGTCGGAGGGTATACCGCAGAAATCCGAATAATCGCAGTGAATATCAGAAAAGTAGAAGCTACCCAAGCCTAAACCAAACTGACAGAACAACACCAAATATAGCTTGACTTTACCAAACGAGACGAGACCGTCATTGTTTTCCTCCCAGAGCGAAGCAGCGCATACTATAGCACAGTAGAGCGCAGAAGTCCACCGAATAGCAGTGTACAACACAAAAAATATAGCTATCCTGACCAAACATGGGCTAACCCAACCTAAGCGTACGTAACCTGACACAACACATTGTGCCGAGACCACCGTTTCTGGCCTTCCCAGAGCGAAGCTGAAAATATTAGAGCACTGCAGGGCGCAGACATCCACCTAATTTTAGACTGTAGCACAAAAGGCATGGCTATCCTCTCCTAAGCGAGAGAATCGTAACATAACCGATCGTACCCTAACTGACCCTAACGTGCCTCGGCCACCAATTCTGGCCTCCCCAGATCCATCAGGACGTACTAGGGCGCAGTAGAGCGCAGAAATCCACCGAATAGCGGTGCACATCAGAAAAGTTAACGCTACCCAGACAAAACTTATCCTAGACCAACCTAACCGAACGTAACGTGACTCAACATAATTCGCCGAAATCACTATTGCTGGCCTTCCCAGAAACAAGCTGAAAATGCTAAAGCACTGTAGGGAGCTGCAGTCCGCCTAATAGCAGACGATGGCATTAAGGTCAAAGCTATCCTCTCCCGAAATAACCAGCCGCATCATAACCAAACGTAACCTAACTCAATCGAACGTGCCGCGACCACTACTTCCAGCCTCCCCAGAGTTATGCGGACACACCAGTGGAGAGTAGACCGCAGAAATCCATATAATCGCAGTGAGCATCGGAAAAGTAGAAGGTACCCAAGCCTAACCCAAACCAAGAGAACAAAGCAAAATACAGCCTGACCTTACCTAACGTGCCGAGACCGCTATTGTTGCCC
>NW_016908247.1:36234-75469 GCF_001483705.2 Eufriesea mexicana | reverse complement strand
GAACGTAAAGCGACACAATATAACATTGCTGACTCTCCCACAGGCAAGCTGAAGGCGTTAGAGAAATCTGTGGCGCAGGAAGCCACCGAATAGCAGGCTATAGCACTAATGTCAAAGCTATCCTCTCCTAACTTAACCAATCGTAACGTAACCAAACGCTACTTAACTCTACCTAACGTGCTGCGGCCACTGTTGCTGGCCGCCACAGAGCCAAGCCGAACACACTAGTACAAAGTAGAAAGCAGAAGCCCACGTGAACGGAGTGTATATCAGAGTTGTCGATGGTGCGCAAACCTAAACCAAACCAACGGAAAATATCCAAAAATAACGTAAATCAGACTGTCGTTCCGAGACCACAATTACTGCCCTCACCACAGCCAAGCAGGACACACTAGAGCGCAGTACATAGCAGAAATCCACCGAATAGCAGCGTACTGCGCAAAAGTTAAAGCTATGCTGACCAAACATAACCTAACCCAACCGAACCGAGCGTAACCAGACCAATCATAACGAGCAGAGACCACTGTTGTTGGCCTTCCCAGGGCCAAGCTGAAAACATAAGAACTCCGCAGGGCGCAGAAGTCCACCAAATGGCAGACCATAGCATTAAAGTCAAAGCTATCCTCTCCTAACCTAACCAAGCGCAACATAACCAACGTGACCTATCCCAAACTAAAGTACTGCGACCACCATTGCTGTCCTTCCCAGTGCCAAGCTGAGCACATCAGCGAAGAGTAGAAACGAGAAATCCATAGAATCGCAGTGTATTTCAGAAAAGTCAAAGCTACCCTATACTAACCAGTCCAAAGGTAATAGAACCAAACGCAACCTAACTTCACCTAACGCGCCGGGACCACTATCGCTGAACTCCCCAGGGCCAAGCAGAATACTGTAGAGCACAGTAGTGCGTAGAATTCCACCGAATACCAATGTATACCAGGAAAGACGTAGCTATTACAACCTAACATAAACAAACATAACTCAACCAAACCTAGCCTAACTCAAGCTAACGTGCAGAGGCCACTCATACAGGCCCCCAGCTACAAGTGGAATATGCTAAAGCACAGTTGCGCGCAGAAGGCTACCGAATAGCAATGTATAGCGCAAAAGTTAGAGACACCCTAACCTAACCTGACCTAACACAACCTAACAAAGCGTAGACTATTTAAACCCAAGGAGCCCAGTCCAATATTGCTTGCCTCCTCATTGCCGAGCAGAACACATTAGAGGAGAGTAGAGCGCAGTTAACTAAAGGGAGGCATCGTATAACAGAAAAGTCAAAGCTATCCGTACCTAACCCGGAAAGACAAAACATACCCAAACGCAACATAACTCCACCTAACGTGCGGAAACCACAATCTCTGGCCTCCCCGGCGCAAAGGAGATAATATTAGAGCACAGTAGTGCGCAGAAATCCAACGAACAGCAGTGTATAGTGCAAAAGGCAAAGCTATTCTTGCCAAGCGCAAAACAACCTATCCAACCAAACGTAACCTAACACAACCGAACGCACCGCGGCAGGCATTGCTGGCCTCTACACAGTCAAGCAGAGCATATTAGATGTGAGCGGAGTGCAGGAATCCATATAATAGCAGTGTGCAGCAGAAAAGTCGAAGCTACACAAACATAAACAAAGCAAACGTAACATAACCGAACGGTTCAAATCTCAACCTAATGTGTCGAGACCACTGTTGCTGGCTTCCCCAGAACCAATCAGACTATACCACAGCGCAGTAGAGCGTAAAAATGCGCCGCATTGCTGTGCAAAGCACATAAGTCAAAGGTATGATAACCTAACCTAACCTAACCCAGCTCAAACTAACGTGCCGCGACTGCTATTGCTAGCCTGCCCAGAGCCACGCATAACACATTAGTGGAGAGCAGGACGCAGAAATCCTTAGAATCGCAGAGTCTATCGGGAAAGTGGTAGTGACCTAAGCCTAACCTAAACCAACAGAACATATTCGAACATAGCATAAATCAACCTATCGTGACGAGACCGCAATTGCTGCCCTACCCAGGGCCAAGGAGGACATACTAGAGCACCATAGAGAGCAGGAATCCTCCGACGGGCAGGGAGCACCACAAAAGTTAAGTCTATCCTAACCAAAGATGTCCTAACCCAACCCAGCCGAACGTAACCTGTCCCAACATAACGAGCCGAGACCACTATTTCTGGCCTTCCCAGAGTCAAGTTGAAAATATTAAAGCACTGTAGGGAGCAGAGATCCACCTAATCGCAGAATATATATCTAAAGACAAAGCTACCCTCTCCTAACCTAGGGAATGGTAAAAATGCCGAATGTATCCTAGCCTACCCCGACGAGACGTGAACATTATTTCTGGCATCCGCAGAGCCAAGGAGGGCCTACTAGAGCACGGTAGAGGACACATATCCACCGAATAGCAGTATACATCTCAACAGTATAAACTATCCTGACAAAACATAGCCTGACCCAACCTAACCGAACGTAACCTGACTCAACGTTACCTTCAGAGGCCACCTTTGCTGGCATTCACAAACCGAAGCTGAAAACATTAGAGCGCTGTATGGCGCAGAAGTCCACCTAATAGCAGACATTTGCAATAAAGTGAAAGCTATCATCTCGCAACCATACCAACCGTAAGATGGCCGAACGTTTAGAGCAAAGCAGAGGGTACTAGAGCACAGCAGCGCGCAGTAGCCCACCGAATTGCAGTGAGTAGGACAAAATTGGAAGATATCCTAATCCAACTAGTCCTAACCTAACCCCACCGAACGTAGCCTATCCCAACATGAAGTGCCGAGACTGGTATTGTTGGCCCTCCTAGAGACAGGCCAATTAAATTAGAGCATTGTAGAGCGCGAGAATCCACCGAATAGCAGTGTATATCACAAAAGCCAGAACCTTGCTGTCCTAACCTAACCAAATGTAACAAAAAATGTCATGCCCTAACTAAATATAACTTGACAAGGCGACTATTGTTGTGCTCCCAAGAGCCAAGCAGAGCATGTTATAGTAATATAGAGCGCTGGAATCCACCGATGAGCCGTGTATAGCATAAAAGTCAAAGCTAACCTAACCAAGCTTATAACCTCACCTAACCAAACGAAATCTAACTCAACACCACGTGCCGAAACCACTATTGCTGCCTTCCCCAGAGATAAGTAGATCAGACTAGAGCACAGTAGGATGCAGGAACCCACCGAATTGCACTGAATAGCACAAAGGTTGGAGCTACCCTAACCAAACATATCCTGACCTACCATAGCCAAACGGAACCTACCTCAACGTAACGTGCCAAGAACATTATTGCTGGCATTCTCAGTGCATAGCTGGACATACTAGAGCACTGTAGAGTGCTGGAATCCACCGAATAGCAGTGTAAAATGCAAAAGTCGAAGTTATCACCTCCTAACGTGGAAAGTCGTGATATAACCAAACGTAACATAACGCAACCTAACAAACCGCGACCACGATTGCTGGCATTCCCGGAGCCATGCAGAACAGATCAGTGGACAGTAGATCGCAGAAATAAATTGAATCGTAGTGCATATCGGAAAGGTCTAAGCTACCCATGCCTAATCCAAACCAACGGAACCAAACCAAACATAGTTTAACCAAATGTATCGTGACGCGACCACTATTGCTGGACTCCCAGGGCCAAGCAGACTATAGTAGAGCGCAGTAGAGCCTAGGAAGTCACCGAATATCTGTGTACCGCGAAAGTCATTTCTATTCTATGCTCACCCAAACTATCGTAATGTAACCGAATGTTGCCTGACACAACATAACGGCCCGAAACCACTATTTCTGGGCTCCCCAGAGTCGAGCAGAGCATATTAGAGCAACGTGGTGCGTAGAAATCGAACGAATAGCAGTATATAGCACAAAAGTCCAAGCCATCGTCTCCTAATCTATCCAAACGTAATATAACCAAACGCAACCTAACTTAAACTGAAGTGCCGAGGCCACTATTGATGGCCTCAACAGAGCCAGGCAGAATATACTAGAGCACAGTATAGCGCATTATGCCACCACATAGCTGTATACTGTACAAAAGTCGAAGAAACCCTAACCTAGCCTGACATGACCTAACCTAGTCAAACGTAGAATATCTGCACCTAACGAGCCGAGACCGCTATTTGTGGCCCCCAAAGAGCAAAGCAGAGCATATTAGATCACAGTAGACCGCAGAAATACACCGAATAGCATTTTATGACACAAAAGTCAAAGCCACCCTAGCCAAACGCAACCTAACTTAACCTACCCGAATGAAATATAACTCAACATATCGTGCCGCGGCCACTATTTCTACCATCCCCAGATACGGCCAGTGTATAGTAGGACGCAGTAGAGCACAGAATTCCACCGAATAGCTCTGTATAATACGAGGGACAGTGATACACATACATAACCCAATCTAGCATAACCAAACCGAAGGTAGCATAACACATCCTATAACACAACGCTCCGAGACCACAATTACTGGCCTCCACTTAGTCGAGCAGAGAATAGTAGAGCTATGTAGATCGTACCAATCTACCGAACAGCAGTGTATAGCACTGTAGTCCAGTCCATGCTGTCGTAACCTATCCAAACGTTAAGTAAACAAACGTAACATAGCTTAACCTAACGCGCCGAGACCGTCATTCTTGGCATCCCCACAGTCACGCAGAGAACGCTACAGCACTGTAGAGCGTAGAAATCGAGCGCATTACAGTGTGTAGCGCAAAAGGAAAACATATCATAACCGAACCGCTCCTAACCTAACCCAACTAAACGTAGCAAAACTAAACGTAACGTACCGCGAACACTATTGCTGGCCTCCAGGGAGTCGAGTGGAGCTTGCAGAGCAATGCAGAGCGCAGAAATCCACCGAATGGCAGTGTATAGTGCAAGAGTCAAAGCTACACTCTCCTAACCTGTCCAAACGTAACATTACCAATCGTAACGTGACGCAAACCGTAGTACCACGACCTCTATTGTTGGCCTCACGAGAGCCAAGCAGAGTATAGCAGAACAATGTATAACGTAAAAATCCTCCGGACAGCGGTATACAGCACAAAAGTCAACTTTGTCCTATGCTAACCTATCCAAACTTTATGCAAATGAACGTTACATGACCTAACCTAACGTGCGGAGGCCACAATTGCTGGCCTCCCCAGGCACAAGCAGAATGTACTTGAGCACAGTGGGACGCAGAAAGCCACCAAGTCGCACAGTATAGCATAAAAGACTGAGATACCATAAACAAACCTAACATAATCAAACATAACCAAACGTAGACTGCATGAACCTAACGTGCCGCGGCCACTATTGCTGGCCTACACGGAGTCGAGCAGAGTAAACCAGAGCACAGTAGAGCGCGGAAACCCACCGAATGACAGTGTTTACCACGAAAGCCAAGTCTATTCAAACATAGCCAAAGCAAACATGATCTGACCAAACTTAGCCTAACTCCACATAACGTACCGGAACCACTATTACTGCACGGCCCAGAGGCGAGCAGAGCCTAGTAGAGTAATGTAGAGCGTAGAAATCCACCGAATAGCAGTCGATACAACAAAAGGCTACTCTATCCTGTCCTAATCTATCCAAACGTAATGCAAATAAACGTAACATAACTTAACCTAACGTGTCGAGGCCACAGTTGCTGGTATCCACAGACACAAGCAGAATTTGATGGAGCACAGTAGGGCGCAGAAAGCCACCAAGTAGCAGCGAATGGCAGAAATGTCAAGGATGCCCTAACTTTACCAGACCAAACCTGACATAGCCAATCGTAGACTAACTAAACCTAACAAGACGAGACCACTACTGCTGACATGCCAAGAGCCCGGCGGAGAGAATTAGAGCATAGTAGAGCTCAGAAGTCCACCGAATAGCAGTGCGTAGAGCAAAAGTGATAGCTATCCTCTCCTACCATAACCAAACGTATCATAAATGAACGTACCTGAACTAAACACAACGCGCCGGGACCACAATTACCGTCCTACCCAGAGTCGAGTGGAGTATATAAGAGCACACTAGAGCGCTGAAATCCACCGAATAACGGTGTACGGCACAGGAGTCAAAGCTACCTTCTCCTATCTTGACATAACCCGACATAGCCGAACGTAACCTAACACATCACAACGTGCCGCGACCAATATTACTGGACTCCCGAGAGTCTAGCAGAGTATAGTAGAGAAATATAGCGCGTAAAAATTCACCGTATAGCAATGTATGACGCAATAGCCAGAGCTACCCTGTCCTAACATATACTAACGTAATATAGCCAAACGTGACCTAACTCGACCTGACGCGACGAGACCACACTTCCAGGCCTCCTCAGGGTCGAGTGTATAGTACAGCTATGAAGAGCGCATGAATCCACCGAATATCAGTGTACAGCACAAAACTCATTGTTACCCTATCCTAACCTAACAAAGCGCACATAACCAAACGTAACATAACTCAAACTAACGTGCCTTGACTTCTGTTTCTGGCATCCACATTGCCATGCAGAACATATTAGAGGTGAGTAGCGCGTATAAGTTCATTGACTGGCAATGTATGACACAAAAGTCCAAGCTGTCCTAACCAAACATAACATATCTCAGCCTAACTTGCCGCGACCACAATTCCTGGCGTCCACAGACGCAAGCAGAGTGGGATACAGCACAGTAGAGCGCGGAAATCCGCCGAGCAAGAACGTACAGCGCAAAGGTAAAAGCTATGCTCTCCTAACCCAACCAATCGACATATACCCAAACGTAGCATATCTCAATCTAACGTGCGGCGACCACTATTTCCGGCCGCCCCTGGGTCTAGCTCATTGGAGTATAGCAAAGTGGAGGGCAGGAATCTACCGAATACAAGCGTATAGTGCAAAAGTCAAAGATATTCTAACCAGACCAGACCAAACCAAACCTAACCAAACGCAGAGTAACTTAGCCTAACGTGCCGCGACCACTATTGCTGGCTTCCACAGAGGAAAGTAGAATACGATAGTGCACAGTAGAGCACAGGAGTCTATAAGATATCAGTATTGAGCACATACGTCAAAACTATTCTAACCTAACCCAAGGGAACCTAACCTATCCAAACGTAACCAATCCCAAGTTAGCGGGCCGCGACTAGTATTGCTGGCCTCCACAGAGCCAAGCAGAGCATAATACAGCAGGGTAGAGCGCAGAAATCTTAAGAATCGCAGTATATAGCTGAAAATCCGTAGCTATAGGAACCTAACATGAGCAAACGTAACCTAACCAAACGTATCCTATTTCAACGTATCATGCCGAGACCGCTATTATTGGATTCCCCAGAGCCAAGCAGAACATGATACGGCACAGCTGATAGTAGTAATCCAACGAAAAGCAGCGTATACCGTGAAAGTCACATCTACTCAAATTTGACCCAAATTAACATAACGAATGCAAACGTAACCTAACCCAACCCAGTGGGCTGAGGCGACTATTACTGGCCACCTCAGACTCGAGTAGAGTATAATAGAGCAATGTAGAGCGCAGAAATTCAACGAATGGCAGTTTGCGGCACAAAAGTCATAGTTATGTTATCCTAACCTGAGCAAACGTGACATAACCGAACGTGACACCACTCCACCCTACAACACTATTGCTGACATCCCCAGAGTCAAGCGGAATGGGCTAAATCACAGTATAGCACAGAAATCTGCGTCGTTGCTGTGTAAAGCGAAAAAGTCAAAGAAACCCAAACCTGACCCAAACAAACGTAACCTAACCAAACGTAGCCTAACTCAAACTAACATGCCGAGATCGCTACTACTGGCCTCCCCTTTGTCGCGCAGAGTACAGTAGAGGAATCTAGAGCGTAGAAGTTCTATGAGCATCGGTGTATAGCACAAAAGTAGAAGATACCCTCTAGTAACTTAACCAAACGTTGCATAACCGAACGCAACGTAACTCAGACCAATTTTCCGAAACCACTACAGCTGGCCACCGTGTATCCAAGCAGAATATACCAGGGATCAGTAGAGCGCATGGATGACGGTATAGCTGCGTATAGCACACAAAGCCAAAGTCATGTTGACAAAGCTTATCCTAACCTAACCAGAGCGAACGGGACATAACTCAAGCAAACGCGCCACGAACATTATTGCTGTCCTCGCCAGAGACAAGCAGACTATATTAGAGAACAGTATGTCTCAGAAGCCCACAGAATGTCAGTGGATATCGCAAAAGCTGAAGCTGTCCTATCCTAACTTAACCAATCGTGACATAGCCAAGCGTAACATAACTGAAAGTGAGACCACTACTGCTGGTCTCCACATGGGCCATGCGGAACATATAAGAGGAGAGTATGGCGCTGTATTCCATAGAATCGCAGTGTGTAGCAGAAAAATCAAAGCTATCGAAACCATACCCATGCTAACATAGCATAACCTAACGAAATGTAACGTAATTAGACCTAACGTGCCACGACCACGATTGCTGGCCTCCAGGGGGTCGAGCATCGTACAGCAGAGCAATGTAGAGCGCAGGAGTCCACCGAATAGCAGTGTATAGGAGAGAAGTCACTGTTACCATGTCCTATCCTAACAAAACGTAACAGAAGCGGACGTAACGTTGCCCAACCTGACGTGCCACGACCGCTACTGCTGGCCTCACGAGACCTAAGCAAAGTATAGCAGACCAATATGGAACGCTGAAATAGTACGAATAGCAGTGTACTGCTCAAGAGTCAAAGCTATCCTAACCAAACCTAACCAAACCCAACCTAACCATACGTAACGTAACTCAGCCTAACGAGCCGAGAACAGTATTGCTGGCATCCACAAAGACAAGCAGGTTGTGATAGCGCACAGAAGAGCACAGGAGTCCATAGGATAGCAGTGTGTAGCACCAAGGCCGAAGCTATCATAACATAGCACTACGAAACCCAACCGGATCAAAAGTAATGAAGCCCAACCTATCGTGCCGCGACCAGCATTGCTGGCCTCCCTCGCAATGCAGAAAATATTGGAGTAGAGTGGGGCACAGGAACCCATACGATCGCAGTGTATGGCAGAAAAATCACAGGTATCCAAGACTTACCACGCTAACATAATGTAACCATATGTATTCTAACTGAACCTAACTTGCCGCGGCCACTACTTCTGGCCTCCGCTGGGCCATGCAGAACATATTAGAGGAGAGCATGGCGCGGAAGTCCATGGAAACGCAGTGCGCAGCAGAAAAGTCAAAAATATCCAAAACTAACACAAACTATCGTAACAGAACCTAACGTAGCTGAACGCAACGAAACGTGCCGCGGCCACTAATTCCGGCCTCCCCCGACCAAATCAGAGCATATTAGAACACAGTAGACCGGAGAAGTCCACCGAAAAGCAGTATGCAGTACAAAAGTCAAAAGTACCGCATCCTAACCTAACCAATCGTAACACAGCCAAACCTAACAAAACTCAACGCATCGTGCCGCCACCACTATTGCTGGCCCCCCCGGAGCCACGCAGAACATGCCAGGGATGAGCAGACCGCTGAGATACATAGAATCGCAGTGTATGCCAGAGAAGCCGAAGATACACGGACCTAACCGGGACTAACATATCCTAACCTGACAGAGCAGGCTCAAAGTAACATGCCGCGGCCACGATTGCTGGCCTCCACATGGCCAAGCAGATTTCAGTGAAGCAGAGCAGAGGGCTGGAATCCAGCGAATAACAGTGTATAGCACAAAGGTCATAACTATCCCCTCCTAACCTGACCAAACGCAACGTATTCAAACGTTGCATACCACAAACCGGGGTGGCACGACCACAATTGCTGGCCTCAAGTGGGCCAAGCATTCCCTGTTCAAAGCTGGGAATATTAGATCACAGTGGAGCGCAGAAATACGCAGCATAGCAGTGTATACCACAAAAGTCAACGTTATACTGTCGTAACCTAACCAAACATGACATGAGCAGACGTTACGGAACGCATCCTGACGTGCCACGACAGCTACTGCAGGACTCCCCTCGGCAAAGCGGAATGCAATAGAGCACAGTTGAGTGTAGAAATCCACCGAAAGTCAGTTTGTACCACGAAAGTCACATCTATCTAGTTCTAACCCAAGCTAACGTAACGAAGTAAAGCGTAGCCTAACTGAACATAACGTCCCAAGACCACTATCTCTGGCCCGCCCTGAGTCGAGCGCAGTATAGTAGAGCAACGTAAGGCGCAGAAATATGCCACATATGAGTGTATACACAAAAGTCAAAACTATACTAGCCATACCTATCCGAACGCAATACAAACAAACGCAATCAAATCTACCATAACGTGCCGAGGCCTCTATTGCAGGCCTCCTCAGAGCCAAGCAAAGTATACTGGAGCACAGCAGAGAGCAGAATGCCACCAAATACAATGCATTGAACAAAGGTCAAATATATCCTGACCAAACCTAACCTAATCAAACCTAGATTATCTGTCTTGACGATATGAGATCTATGTTGCTGGTCTCCCCAGAGCCGCGCAGAATATGTCAGAGCACAGTAAAGCGCAGGATCCACCGAATAGCCGCGTATAGCCCAAAAGTCAAGGCCATCCTAACCAAACCTGTTCAATCCTAGCGAATACAATAGTGATATTTCTCATTCAAATGTGCCACGAACATTATTGCTGGCCTCTACAGAGGCAAGCAGAACTTATTAGAGCACTGTTGAGCGCTGAAATCCAACGAATGGCGGTGCATAGCACAAAAGGTTAAGCTACCCTTTCCCAATTAAGCCAATCGTAACATAAACGAAAGCAGCATAACTAAATGTAACGTGCCGGAGCACATATTGCTGGCCTCGCAAGCGTCAAGCGCTGCTTGTTATAGCACAGTAGGGTGCAGAAATCCGCCGCATTGAAGTGTAAAGCTGGAAAGTAGTGGACATCCCAACCCAACCTGACCAAGACAAATATAGCCAAACGAAAACCATCCCAACCTTACGTGTCAAGCCCACCATTGCTGCCCCCCCCCCCCATTGCCAAACAGGGAACACTACAGGAGGGTAGGACGGACAGGACAATAGGACGGCTGTGTAGAGTGCGAAAGTCAAAGATATCCCAAATACCCAAACAAACCTACCCTAACCAAACGTAAACTAACACAAGGTAACGCGCCGCAGCCGCTATTTCTGGAATTTGCCAGAGTAAAGCTGGGAATATTAGATCACAGTAGAGCGTAGAAATCCACGGAATAGCAGCGTGCACCGCAAAAGTCAAGGCCATCTTGACCTAACCTAGCCAAACATAGCACAAAGGAACGTAACGTACATAAACCTAACGTGCCGAGACCAATATTGTTGACCTTAGCAGGGCCAAGCAGAGCATCCCGGAGCACAGTAGACCACCGAAATCCGCCGCATTGAAGTGTATAGCTGAAAAGTAGGAGGTATCCTAACTAAACGTGACATATCATTAACAAAGCAATCGCAACCAATCCCAACCTAACGTGCCTAGCCGACAATTGCTGGCCTCCCCACCGCAAAGCAGCGCAACTTAGTCGATAGTGTAAGGCAGAGGTCCATATAACAGCTGTGTATGGTACGCAAGTCAATGATATCCCAACCTAATCCAAGCAAATCTATCCATACGTAACATAAATCAACCTAACGTGCCTAGCCGAACATTGCCGGCCTCACCATCGCAAAACAGCGCATATTAGTCGACAGTGTAAGGCAGAGGTCCACAGAACAGCAGCGTATTGTACGCAAGTCAATGATATTCCAACCTAATCCAAGCAAACCTAGCCGTACGTAACATAGCTCAACCTAACGTGACGAGAGCACAATTGCCGGCATCCCCAGAACCAAGGAGAGCATATTACAGCATAGTAGAGCGCAGAAATCTACCGAATAGCAGTTTATAGCACAGGAGTCAAAGGTATGCTTTCCTAACGTAACCAAACGTAACATAAGCGTACGTAACGTCACACAACATCACGAGTCACGACCGCTATTGCTGCCCTCAGGAGAGCCAAGTAGAGTATAGCAGAGCGACGTGGAACACAGAAATAGTCCGAACTGCAGCGCATATCTCAAAAGTCGAGGCTACTCTTACCAAGCACTTCGTAACCTAACCAAACCAAACGCAATCTAGCTCAGCCTGACGTGGGTCGACCTCTATTCCTGGCCTCCCGAGAGTCGAGCAGAGCGTAGTAGAGCAATGTAGATCGCAGAAATCCACTGCACGGCAGTGCATATAACGAAATTCAATGCTAACCTCTCCTAACCGAACCAAACGTAACATTACCAAACGTAACTCAACTGAACATATTGCGCCACGGCCACCGTTGCTGTCCTCCCGAGAGTCGGGCAGATTATAGTAGACCACAGCAGAGCGCAGAAATCCGCCGAATATCAGTGTGTACCGCGAAAGTCAAAGCCACTCATACCTAATCCAAACCTGCGTAACGCAGCCAAACGTAGGCTAGCTCAGCCGAACGAGACAAGACCACAGTTGCTGGCCACCCCATAGACGAGCAGAGCATAGTAGAGCAATGGAGAGCGGAGTAGTTCACCGAATAGCAGTGAATAGCACGAATGTCAAAGCCATCCTGACGGCACATAATCTACCCTAACCGAGCCAAACGCAACATAACTAATTTGCCGAGGCCGCAATTGCTGGCATGCAAATAGACGAGCAGTGCAAGGTAGAGCAATGTAGAGAGCAGAAATTCACAGAATAGCAGTGTATAGCACCATAGTCAAAGCTATCCTATCGTAACGTATCCTAACTTAATTTAGCCAAACGCAGTATAACTTAACCTCACGTGCCGTGACCACTATCGCTGGCCTTCCCAGGTACAAGCAGAAAAGGCTAGAGCACGGTAGAGCGCAGAAGGCCACCAAACGGCAGTGTATGGCACAAAAGTCAAAGATATCCTTTCCCAAACTTACCGAACGTTACAGAACCAAACGTTATATATCTCAAATTAACGTGCCGAGACCACTATTGCTGGCCTCCCCAGAACCAAGCAAAACATACTAGAACACAGTAGAGCTCAGATATCCGCAGAAAAAGAGTGTACACCACGAAAGTCAGAGCAATCGAGTCCTAACCCTGTCTAACATAACCTAAACAAAAATAGCCCAACATAACCTGTCGTGACACGACGTCCATTTTTTGCATCGCCAGGATCGAGTAGAGCGCAGTGGAGCAATGGAGAGCGCAGAAACCCTCACAGTAGCAGTGTTTAGCATAAGAGTCAGAGATATCCTGTCCTAACTTAACCAAGCGTAACATATCCAAACGTAATATAACTCAGCTGACCTCACCAGAGCCAAGCAGAATATACTAGAGCAGAGTACACCGCAGAAATCCGCCGCACTGAAGTGTATAGCAGGAAAGTTGAAGATACCCTAGTCCAACCTGACAGACACTAACCTAGCGAAACGAAGTATAACTCAACCTATCGTGCCGAGACCGCTACTGCTGGCATCCCCAGTCCCATGCAGGGCATATCAGAGCACAGTAGAGCGCAGAAATCCACGGAATTGCAGTGTATAGCGCAAGAGTCAATACTGTCCTCTCCTACCATAACCAAACGTGACATACGCAAACGTAATCTCAATCAGCCTAACGTGCAGCGACCGCTATCGCTGGCCTTCCCAGAGTCGAGCGGAGTATAGTAGAGCAACTTAGAGAGAAGGTATCCACAGAGAAGCAGCGTACAGCACAAGGGTCAAAGATATCCTGACAAGCCTGACCCAGCCAAACCCAACCAGACGTATCATAACTCAAAGTAACGTGCCGATACCAGTATTTGTAGCCCTCTCAGAGCCAAGCTGAACATGTTAGAGCAGAGCAGAGTGCAGAAATACGCTTAACAGCAGTGTGTAGCGCGATAGTCAGAGCTAGTCCATCCCAAGCTAACCAATAGTGACGTGACCAAACGTAACCCTACTCAACGTAACGTGTCGACAATAATATTTCTGGCCCTCCCAGAGACAGGCTGAACATAGCAGAGCACGGTAGAGCGCAGAAATCCACCGCATTTCAGTGTAGATCACAGAAATCGAAGATATCCTAACCTAACCCAAACGAACCTAACCTAACGGTACGTAACCTAACCCCACATAACGCGCCGCGGCCACAGTTTCCGACCCCCAAGAGCAAATCAGAGCGTATTAAATCACTGTAGTGCGCAGGAATATGCCGCGTTACAGTGGACAAGTAGGAAAGTCAAGGCTATCATAACCTAACCAGGCATAGCATAACTTAACCATACGTAGCCTAACTCAACCTAACGTGCCGATGCCACTATTACGGTCCTCCCCACATTGGAGCAGGTTATTGTAGAGCAACGTAGAGCGCAGAAGCTTCCGAATAGCAGTGTATAGCACAAGAGTCTAACCTCTCCTATCCTGCCACATCCAAACGTGATATAGCCGAATGTATCCAACTTAACCTCACTTGCGGAGACCAATATTGCTGGCCTCACGAGGTCCAAGCAGAATACACTAGAGCACAGCAGATCGAAGAAGGCCAGCAGAGAGCAGTGTATAGCACAAGAGTCAAAGATATCCTATCCCAAACTTACCGCGCGTGACAAAACCGAACGTTATACATCTCAACCTAACGTGCCGAGACCGCTATTGCTGGCCTACCAAGGACCAAGCAAAACATACTTGAACACAGTAGAGCGCAGAAATCCGCCGAAAAGCAGTTTATACCTTGAAAGTCGGAGCAATACAAACCTAACCCAGATTAACATAGCCTAACCAAAAGTAGCCTGACGCAACCTATCGTG
The DNA here is from genome assembly GCF_001483705.2 of Eufriesea mexicana. Lineage (NCBI taxonomy): Eukaryota > Metazoa > Arthropoda > Insecta > Hymenoptera > Apidae > Eufriesea > Eufriesea mexicana. The sequence goes on along the minus strand of NW_016908247.1, from coordinate 60,743 downwards.
CCAAGACCTCTATTTCTTGCTTCGCCAGCGTCGAGCAAAGGGCTGTAGAGCAATGAAAGGCGCAGAAATCCTCCGCGTAACAGCGTTTAGCTCAAGTGTCAAAGTTATCCTGTACGAACTTAACCAAACGTAACCTAACTCAACCTAACGTGCCTACACCACTATTGCTGACCTCACCACAGTCAAACAGAATATACTAGAGAAGAGTACAGCGCAGAAATGCGCCGCACTGAAGTGTAGAGCAGAAAAGTAGAAGATATCCTAACCAAACCACACAGAGCCCAACCAAGCCAAACGAAGCATAACTCAACCTAGCGTGCCGAGACCACTACTGCTGGCATCCCCAGTCCCAAGCAGGGCATACTAGAGAGCAGTAGATCTCAGAAATCCGCCGAACAGCAGTGCATTGCACAAAATTCGGAGCTATTCTCTCTTAATATAGCTAAGCGAGACATAACCAAGCGCAGCCTGACTAAACCTAGCGGGCGGAGACCACTATTGATGGCCCCCCAACGCCAAGCAGAGCATATTAGAGCAGAGTAGAGCGCAGAAATTCACCGAATAGCAGAGTATAGCGCAAAAGCCAAAGCATTCCTATTCTAACCAAGCAAACCGTAACATTACCAAACGTAGCCTAGCACAACCTGTCGTGACACGACCGATATTGCTGGAACCCGCAGAGTCGAGAAGGGTATAGCAGAGCACAGTAGAGCGCAGAAAGCCACCAAATGGCTGTGTATAGCGCAAAAGCCGAAGCCATCCTCACCAAACTTATCCTTACCTATCCCAACTGAACGTTACCTGACTCAAACTTCCTGACAGCATAGAACCAGGCTGGGCATTATGGAGAAGAGTAAAAAGGAGAAATCCATAGAATCGCAGTGTACAGCGGAGAAGTCCAAGCAGTCCATACCTAATAGATCCTGACGTAACAAACCAGACGTATTCTATCTCAACATAACGTGCCGAGACCACCATTCCTGGCCTCCCGAGAGCCAAGCGCAGCATACTAGGGCACAGTGGAGCGTAGAGATCCACAGAATAGAAGTGTATACCGGGAAGTTCAAATTTATCCAAACCTAACCCAAACTAACGTAACGTAACCGAACGTACCCTAACTGAAACTGGAGGCCGAGGCAGCTGTTGCTGGCATCCCCATAGTCTAGCAGGTTATTATAGAGCAACGTACAGCGTAGAAACCACCGAGCAGCAGCGTATGGCACAAACGTCAAAGCTGACATCTCGTAACCTATCCAAACGTATTATAACCAGAAGCAACCTGACATAATCTAACGTGCCTCGACCTGTACTGCTGGCCTCCTCAGAGCCAAGCAAGTTATACTGGAGCACAGTACAGACCAGAATGCGTCCAAATAGCTGTATATAGCACAAAGGTCAAAGATATCCTTACGTAGCCTCACCGACACTATCCAAGCCAACCGTAAGTTAACTCAACCAAACGTGCCACGTCCACTATTACTGGCCTCCCCAGAGACAAGCAGAGGATAACAGAGCGATGCAGAGCGCAGACATAGACCGAAATGCAGTGTATACCACGAAAGTCAATATTACCATAAGAAAACCTTGCCTACCCTAGCCAAGCCAAGCGTAACCTGCCAGAGTCTAACACGCCGAGGGCACTATTGTTGGCCTGCCCAGAGACCAGCAGAACGTATTGGAACACAGTAGTGCGCAGAAATCAAACGTATATGGGTGTATATCACAAAAGGCAAAGCAATCCTGTCCTATCCTGAACAAACGAAACGTAACCAAACGTAACCTAACATACACTAACGTGCCGATGTCACTGTTGCTGCCATCGCCGGAGCGAAGCAGCACATATTAGGGCAATGCAGAGCGCAGGAGTCCACCGAATGACGGTGTATAGCGCAGAAGTGACAGATACCCTTACCTATCCTGGTATAACCTAACCAAACCAAACGTAGCGTAACTCAAACTAACGTGCCGAGAACACAATTTCTGGCCTCCCCATATTCGAGCAGAGTATAGTAGAGCAATGCAGGGCGTAGAAATCCACCAAGTATTGGTGTCCGGCACAAAAGTCAATACTGTTCTCTCCTAAACTAGCCAAACGTAACACTACCAAACGTAGCCTAGCTCAGTCAAACCTACCACGAATACAATTGCGGGCCACCCCATGGGAAAGCACAGGCTTGCTGAGCAATGCAGAGGGCAGGTGTCGACCAACTACCAACGTATTGCACAGATGTCGAAGCTACCCTCTCCCAACGAGACCAAACTTGATATAACCGAACGTAGCTTAACTCAACCTAACGTGACGATACCATTGTATCTCCCCCCCCCCCCCAAGGTCCAAGCATAATATACTAGATCACTGTACGGCGCATTAATGCATCGCATTGCAGTGTATAGAACAAAAGTGGTGGATACCCTATCCTACCCTGTCCTAACCTAACACAACCGAACGTATCCTAACTTAGCATAAGGTGCCATGGCGACCATTGCTGGTCTCTCCAGAGAGAAGCAGAACATGTTGGAGGAATGTGGAGCGCATAAATGTACCGAATACCGGGGTAGACAACAGAAGTCAATGCTATCCTAACCTAACCAGGTAGGTCATGTTGGGTTAGGCTATCTTTGAATTTCGTGCCTTACACTGCAATACTAGAGCTCCCTGCTCTCTACTGTGTCCTAGTGTATTCTGTTTGGCTCTGGGGATTCAGCAATTGTGGTCTCGGCATGATAGGTTATGTTAATATGCGATTGGTTTTATTACGTTTGGACATGTTAGGAGAGGGTAGCTGCGACTTTTGCGGTTGTACACCGCTATTCGGCGTATTTATACGAACAATGTTGCTCTTTTGTGCTCTGCTCGACACTGGGGAAGCCAGTAATGGTGGTCACCGCATGTTAGGTTGAGTTACGTCACATTTGGTTACGTTATGTTGGGTTAGGTTATGATTGGATAACCTTGACTTTTGTCCTATACACTGCTCTTCGGTGGATTTCTAAGCTCTTCTGTGTTCTAGCGTATTCTGCCTGGCTCTGATAAGGCCAGTAATAGTGGTCTCGGCACGTTAGATTGAGATAGGCCACGTTTGGTTAGCTCATGTCAGCTTTGGTTAGTCTTGGATAGATTCGACTTTTCTGCTGTACACTGCGATTCTGAGGACTTGTGCGTTCTACTCTACCCTAGAATGCTGTGTTTGCCTCTGCGGAGGCCAGCAATACCGGCAGCCGCGTGTTAGGTTGAGTTATGTTGCGTTTGGTTAGGTTAGGTTAACATAGGTTTTGTCCGGATATTTTACACTCCTCTGCTCTTCAGTGCAATACGGCCGCTTTCTACGCATTACTGTGCTCTAGCATATTCTGCCTGGCACTGTGGAGGCAAGCAATATTGTTCTCGGCACATTAGGTTGGGTTAGGTTACGTTTGGTCACGTTACGTTCGATTTGGTTATGTCAGGATGTATCAGACTTTTGTTCTATACACTGCTATTCGACGGATTGCTGCACTCTACTGCGGTATAATACGTTCATCTTGGCTCTGGCAGAGCCATCGTTAGTGGTGTCGGCAGGCTACGTTGAGTTTATCAACGTTCGGTTAAGTTATGTTAGGTCAGGTTATGTTAAAGTATCTCCCACTTTTGTGCTTTGCACTGCAATTCGGCGGATTTCTACTCTCTACTGTGCTCTGGTATCCTCTGGTTGGCTCTGTGGAAGTCAGCAATAGTCGTCTAGGCACGTTATGTCGGGATAGATTACGTTTGGCTATGTTACGATTGGTTAAGTCAGGCCAGCGTAGCTATGACTATTGTACTATACACTGCTATTCGGGGGAATTCGGTGCACTGCTGTGCTCTACCACACACTGCCCAACTCTGGTGCAGTCAGTAATTTTGGTCCCAGCATAGATTTATTTAGGCTACGTTCGGTTATGTTGTGTTTGGTTAGGTTAGGACAGGTTACATCTCACTTCTCTGCTATACACTGCATTCGGTGGATTTCTGCGCTCTACTGTGCTCTAATATGCTCGGCTTTGCACTGGGGAGACCAGCAATAGCGGGCTCGGCACGCTAGGTCGAGATAGGTTGCGTTTGGTTGTATTACGTTTGGATAGGTTAGGATACGATAGCTTTGGCTTTTCTGACACACACTGTTATTCCGTGGATTTCTCTGCTTCACTGTGCTCTACTATCTTCTGCCTGGCCCTGGGGAGGCCAGTAACTGTTGTCTCGGCACGTTGGGTTGGGATATGTTACGTTCGGTTATGTGACAATTGCTTATGTGAGGGTAAGATAGCTTTGAATTTTGTGCTTTACCGTGCTATTCCGTGGATTCCTGCTCTCAACAGGGCTATATTATGTTCTACTTGGCTGCGTGGAGGATAGCAGTAGTGGTCTCGGCGCGATGTGTTGAGTTAGGCAACGTTTGGTTAGCTTAGGTTAGTTAAGGTAAGGTTTCGATACCTTTGACCTTTGAGCTATACACGGCAATGCGGCGGATATCTGCGCCTACTGTATTTTAGTATATTCTGCTTGGCTTCGGGGAGGGCAACAATAGATGTCTCGTCACGTTATGCTGGGTTGGGGTACGTTAGGATACGTTACGTTATGCTAACTTCGGTTAGGATAGGTTCGACCTTCGTACCATACACTGATACCCGCTGGATTCCTGCGTTCCAATGTTCTCTAACATATTCCGCATGGCCCTGGCGAGTCCAGCAATAGTTGCTGTGGCACTTTAGGTTGAGTTAGTTTACATTTGGCTAGGTCAGCTTTTTTTAAGGTCGGTAAGGATGGCTTTGATTTTCGTGCTACACACTGTTATTCAGCGGTTCTCTGCGCTCTACTCTGTTCTACTCCATTCTGCTGCGGCCTGGCGAGGCCAGCAATAGCGGGCGCGGCGCGATATTTTGAAATAGGGTACGTTTGGTTAGGTTACGTTTGTTTGGGCTAGGTTCGGATAGCATTGGCTTCTCTGCTATAAACTGCGATTCTGTGGATTTATGCGCTCTACTCTCTTCTAATATACGCTGATTGGCTCTGGGGACGGTAGCAATAGTGGTCTCGATACGTTAGGTTGGGTTATGTTACGTTTGGTTACACCACGTTTGGCTAGATTAGGATAGGATTGCTTTGACTATTGTGATATACACTGCTAGTCGGTGGATTTCTGCCCTCCACTGTGCCCTAATGTTTCCTGTTTGGCTGTGGGGATGTCAGCAATGATACTGTCGACACGTTCTGTTGCGCTGTGCTTCGTTTGGATGGGTCAGGCTAGGTCAGGCGAGATTAGAGTATTTTCCATGTTCGCGCTGTACACTCCGATTCAATAGCGGGCGCGGCGCGATATTTTGAAATAGGGTACGTTTGGTTAGGTTACGTTTGTTTGGGCTAGGTTCGGATAGCATTGGCTTCTCTGCTATAAACTGCGATTCTGTGGATTTATGCGCTCTACTCTCTTCTAATATACGCTGATTGGCTCTGTGGAGGGTAGCAATAGTGGTCTCGATACGTTAGGTTGGGTTATGTTACGTTTGGTTGCACCACGTTTGGTTAGATTAGGATAGGATTGCTTTGACTTTTGTGATATACACTGCTAGTCGGTGGATTTCTGCCCTCCACTGTGCCCTAATGTTGCCTGTTTGGCTGTGGGGATGTCAGCAATGATACTCTCGACACGTTCTGTTGCGCTGTGCTTCGTTTGGATGGGTCAGGTTAGGTCAGGCGAGATTAGAGTATTTTCCATGTTCGCGCTGTACACTCCGATGTGGCGCATTTCTGCGTTCTCCTTTGCTGTATTATTTTCTGCTTGGCTCTGGGGAGCCCAGCAATAGTTTCCTCGGCACGTTAGACTGAGTTACGTTACATTTGGTTATGTTAGGTGTGGTCAGGTTAGGATGGGGTAGGATTGGTTTTTGTACTATACACTGCAAATCTGTGGATTGTGCGCTCTACTGTGCTCTGATATTTTCTGCTTGACTCTGGGGAGGCCAGCAGAAGCATCCTCTGCACGTTGGCTTCAAATCGGTTACGTTTGGTTAGGTTAGGACAGGATTGCTTTGACTTCTGTGCTGTACACCGCTCTACGGTGGATTCCTGCGCTCTACTTTGCTCTAGTGTACTCTGCTTGGCTCTGGGGATAAAATCAATGGTGGTCTCGGGACGTATGTTTTTGTTACGTTACGTTTGGCCACGTTACGCTTGGTTATGGTAGTGTAGGATTGCTTTGACCTCCTTGCAATACACTGTTGTTCGGTGTATTTCTGCGCTCTGCTGCTCTCTTCTATATTCTGCCTAGCACTGTGGAGGCCAGAAGTAATGGTCGCGGCACGTTATGGTAAGCTATGCTACGCTTGGTTAGGTGAGGTTTGGATGGGTGCGGTTTGTATTGCTCTGATAAGACTGCTATTCACTGCTATTCGGCGGACTTATGCATTCTACTGTGATCTAATGTGTTTTGCCTGGTTCTGTGAAGGACAGTATTAGTGGTCTCGCCTTGTTAGGTTGCGTTGTGTTACGTTTGGCTAGGTTAGGCTATTATAGCTATGACCTCTGTGCTATATACCGCTATTCGGCGGATTACTGCGCTCTGCATTTCTCTAATACACTCTGCTTGGCTCTGGGGATACAAGGAACGGCGGTCTCGGCCCTCTAGATTGATTTATGTTACGTTTGGTCACTTTACGTTTCGTTTTGTTAGGGCAGGGTAGCTTTGACTTTTGCGCTATACATTGTCATACTGCAGATTTCTGTGCTCTACTGTACTCTAACGTCCACTGCTTGGATATGCGGAGGGCAGCAATTGTGATCTCGACATGTTAGGTTTCGTTAGGTTACGTTTGGTTAGCCTAGGTTGCGCTAATTTCTGTTAGGATGGCTTTGACTGTCGAGCGACACACTTGTATACGGTGGATTTTTACGTTCTGCTCTGCTATAATATGTTCTATTTGTCTCTGCGGAGGCCAGCAAAATTGGTCCCGGCACGGTAGGTTGATTTCGGTTACGTTTGGCTAGGTTATGTTACGTTATGTGCGGTAAGGATGTTTTTGACAACCGTGCGATACTCTGTTAACTGGTGGAATTCTGCACTCTGATGTACTGTACTAAATTCTGCTTAACTCTGTTGTGGCCAGCAACTGCGGCCGCGTTGCGACCGGAATAGATATGTTCCGTTAGGCTACGATACCTTTTGTTAGGTTGGGATAGTACAACTCCGTCATTTGTGATATAGACTGCTATACGGAGAATTCTTGCTTTCAACCGTGCATTAATATGTTCTGCTTGGCTCTGGCGAGGCCAGCACTAGTGGTGACGGCACGCTAGGTTGAGATATGTTACGTTTGGCTTGGATAGGTTAGGATAGGTTTGGTTATGGTAGCTTTGACTTTTGAGTGATGCACTGCTCTTCGGTCGATATCTGTGTACTATACTGCTCTACTAACATCTGCTTGTCTCTAGGGAGGCGAGTAATAGCGGCCGTGGCAAGTTTGCTTGAGTTACGTTACGCTTCGTTACATTAGGTTAGATTAAGTTTGGTTGAGACTGCTTCGGCTTATGAGCTACACACTGCTATTCGGTCGACACCTGCGCTATGCGTTGCTCCATCGGCATCCGCTTGTCTGTGTGGTGGCCAGCAATAGTGGTCGTGTCACGTTTGGTAGTGTTATGTTACATTTGGTTAGGTAAGGTATGGTTAGATATGGAGAGAATAACTATGACTCGTGTGCTATATACAGCTGTTCGGCGGATTTTTGCACACTACTGTGATATAACATGCCCTGCATTGCTCTGGGGTGGTAAGCAATTGTGGCCTAGGCACGTAATGTTGGGTTAGGTTTCGTATGCTTGTGTTATGTTTCGTTAGATTTCTCAAGGGCAGATGCGACCTTTTTGCTATACACTGCTATTCGGTGGATTTCTGCGCTTAAGCGTGCTCTAATACCCTCTGCATGGCGCTGTCGATGCCAGCAATGGTGGTCTCGGCACGTATGGTTGCGTTACGCTACTTTCGTCTAGGTTAGGTTATGTCACGCTAGGTTAGGTTTTTTTGACTTCTGTGCTTTGTGCTACGTTGCGTAGGAATCCTGACCTCTCCTGTGCTCTAGTATATTTTGCTTTGCTCTGGGGAGGTCAGCAATAATGGCCTAGGCACGTTGGGTTGTGTTAGGTTACGTTTTGTTGTATTAAGCTTTGTTATGTCAGGCTAGGATAGCTATGACTTTTGTGCTATACACTGCTCTTCGGAGGACTTCTGCACACTTCTGTTATATAATATACCCTGCCTTTCTCTGGGAATTCCAGAAACAGCGGCCGCAGCGCGTTAGGTTCGCTTAGGTTACGTTTGTATATGTTAGGTTTGTTCCCGTTAGGTTAGGATATCTTTGACTTTCGTGCCTGTCACTGCCATTCCATGAACCCCTGCGCTCTACTCTGACATAACATGCCCTGCTTGGCGATGTGGAGTCCAGCAATAGTTGGCTGGGCACGGTGGGTTGGGCTTGATTACGATTGGATGGGATAGGTTAGGAGAGGTTAGGTTATATCTTTTACTCCTCTTCCTTGCACATCAATGCGTCGAATTTCTGCGGTCTACTGTGCTCTAGTCTATTCTGCCAGGGTCTGTGGAGGTCAGAAATTGCGGTGCAGGCACGTACGTCTGAGTTAGGCTGCGTTTGATTGTGCTACGTTCCGTTAGGTTAGGATAGGGTAGTTTAGACTTTGAGCTCTACACTTCCCTTCGGTGGATTGCTGCGCTCTACATTCCTCTACTACACTCTGCTCGACCCTCGTGATTCGAGCAATCGTGGCCGTAGCACGTTGCGCTGATTTCTGCTACGTTAGGTTAGGTTACGTTAGATTGGGTTATGTTTGGATACCTTCGACTTTTCTGCCGCACACTGCGATTATATGGACTTCTGCGCACTGCACACCTCTAATATGCTCTGCTTGGCTCTGGGGGGCCAGCTGTAGTGGTGGCGGCGCGTTAGGTTGTACTTGGTTAGGTATGGTAGTGTTAAGGTAGGTAATTTTAGTATAGGGTACCTTTGACTTTTGTGCTACAAACTGCTTTTCGGTGGTTATGTCCGCCTTACTGTGCCCTAGTAAGCTCTGCTTCCCTCTTGGGAGGGCAGGAATAGTGGCCGGAGCATGTTAGGTTGATACAGGTTACGTTTGGTTGCTTTACGTTGGAATGGGTAAGGTGCGGATAGCGCTTATATTTCTGCCATACTCTGCGTTTCTATGGATCTCTGCCACCTACCCTCCTCCAAAATGTTCCGCATGGCGCTGGGGTTGCCAGCAATAGTGGTTGCAGCACGTTAGCTCGAGCTAGATTACGTTTGGTTGTGTTAGGTCACGTTGGGTTAGGCTGGGATATCTATGACTTTTGTGCTACACATTGCAATTCTATGGACCTCTGAGCACTATTTTGCGCTAGCGCACTCTGCTTGCCTCCGGGGACGCCGGGAATAGTTCTCGTGGCACGTTTGGATGAGCTTGGCTGCTTTCGGTTAGGTTAATTTTGGTTAGGGTGACTTTGACTTTTGCGCTGTACACAGATATTCGGTAGATTTCTGCGCTCTCCTGTGCAGCAGTATGCTCTGCCTGGTTATGGAGATGCCACCAATGGTGGTCCCGGCACGTTAGGTTGAGATACATTACGTATGGATATGTTACGTTTGGTTTTGCTATGCTTTGTTAGGCTTGGGATGAATAGCATTGTCTTCGGTGCTATACACGGCTCTTCGGCAGATTCCTGCGCCCAACAGTGCTCTAGAATGTTCTGCTTTCCTCTGAGGATGGCATCAATTGCGGTCTCCCCACGTTTGTTTGAGACAGATTAGGGATGGTTATGTTACGGTTGGTTATGATAGGGCAGGATGGCTTTGATTTTTATGCAATGCACAGCTATTCGGTGGATTTCTGCGTTCTTCGATGCTCTACTATACCCAACTGGACACTGGGGAGGCCAGCGGTGGCGGTCGTGGCACGATGTGTTGCGTTAGGTTACGTTTGGTTAGGTTAGGTTTTGTGACGTTTGCCGGGGATATCTTCCACTATTGTGCTACACGTTTCTTTCGGTTAGGTTAGGTTTGCCTATGCTCGGTTAAGACAGATTTGACTATTGCGCTGTGCACTGACCCACGGACGATTCCGGCGTTCTACATTGCTCTGCTATACTATGCTTAGCTCACGTATGGCTAGCAATAGCGGTCGCGGCACGTCAGGTTGTGTTGCTTCAAGTCTGCTTATGTTACGTTTGGTTAGGTTAGGATAGGATTGGTTTGATGTTTGAGCTATACACTGCTATTCTATGGACTTCGGTGCTCCCCTCTCCTATAATATGTCCTGCTTCGCTGTGGGAAGACCAGCAAGAGTGGTCACGGCCCATTAGGTTGAGCTATGTTACGCTTGGTTTCCTTGCGTTTGGTTAGTTTAGGATGGGATAGCTTTGTCCTTTGCGCTGTAAAATGCTATTTGGTGGATGTCTGCGATCTACTTCGCTCTACTATTTCCTGCGATACTCTGGGGATGCAAGCAATTGTTGTCTCGGCTCGTTGGGTTGGGTTATGATACGTTCGCTTTCATTACGTTTGGTTAGGTTAGGATAGGTTGGCTTTGACTTTTGAGCTACACAATGCTACTCGGTGAGTTTCTGCGCTCTACTGTGCTCTAATATGCTCTGCTTTGCTCTGGGGATGCCAACAATAGTGGTCTCTGCACGTCCGTTTGATCTATGTTACGTTTGGTTACGTTACGTTTTGTTAGGTCAGGGTAGTATAGCTTCGACTTTCGTACTGTACACTTTTGTTCGGTGGATTTCTGCGCTCTACTGTGCTCTACTATATTCTGCTTTGCCCTGGCGTGGCCAGCAATGGTTGTCTCGACACGTCAGTTCGAATTAGGGTATGTTTGGCTACGTTCCGTTCGGCTAGGTTAGGATAGGGTAGCTGTGAATTTTGTGCCAGGCGCTGCTCATCAGAGCGTTCCTGCACTCTACAGTGCTGTAGCATGTTCTGCTAGGCACTCGGTAGAGCAGCATTAGTGTCCTCGGCACGTCAAGTTGAGTTAGGCTAGGTTTGGTTAGTTTATGTTTGCGATGTAAGGATTGGATATCTTCGCCTTTTTCGCTATACACTGCAATATCGCGGGTTTCTGCGCTCTACTGTTCTGTAGTATATTCTGGTTGTCGCTGGGGAGGCCAGCAGTAGTTATATCGACACGTTAGCTTGAATTGGGTATCGCGTTTTGATTCTACAATTGGTTATATTATGATAGGGTAGCTTTGTCTTTTGTGATATACACTACAATTCGGTGGACTTCTGAGCTCCGCTGTACTCCAGTATGCTCTGATTGTCTCTGGGGAGTCCAGCAGTAGTCTCCACGGTAGGTCAGCTTTAGCTCGGTTACTTTCGGTTGGGTTACGTTTGGTTAGGTTAGGATATGGTAGCCTTGACTTTTGAGCTGTTATCGTGATATCTTATGGATTTCTGCGATCTACTCTCCTATAGTATGTTCTGCTTAGCTGCGGGTAGGCCAGCAACACTGGTCACGGCACGTTGGGTTAAGTCATGTTACCCCTAGCTTCGTTACGCTTGTATAGGTTGGGATAGAATAGGGTTGACCTTTGAGCTATACACCTCTATTCGGTGGATTTCTGAGGTCCGCCCAGCTCCAATATTTCCTGTCTGTCTCTGCTGTTGCCAGAAACTGTTATCCTTGCACGTTCGGTTCAGATATGTTACATTTGATTATGTGACAGTTGCATACGTTACGATAGGATATCGTTATCCGACGGGCTATACACTGTTATTCGAAGGATCTCCACGTTCTGCTGTCCTCTAATATGCTCTGCTAGGCTCTGGAAATGCCAGCAATAGTGTCCCCGGCACGTTATGCTACGTCAGGTTACGTTCTGTTAGCCTGGCTTAGGCCTAGTTTGGAAGGGATAGCTCAACTTTTGAGCTTTACGCTTGTAGTCGGTGGATTTCTGCGCTCTGCTGTGCTCTAGCATGTCCAGCTTTGCTCCGGAGAGGGCAAAGATAGCGGTTTCGCCACGTTAGGTCGAGTTATGTTACGTTTGGTTATGTTACGGTTGATTCGGTTAGGTGAGGATAGCTTTGACTTTAGTGCTATATTCTGCTCTTAGGTGGATGTCTGCCTCAATATTATCAGCCTGCCTCTGGGAAGACCGGCATGGGTGGCCTCGGCACGTTATGTGGAATCAGGTAACGTCCTGTTTTGTTGGGTTGTGCAACGTTTGGTCGGGGTAGCTGTAACTTTGATGCTGTACACTGCTATTTGGTATATTCCTGTGCTCTGCTGTGCTCTAGTATGTCCAGTTTATCTCTGGGAAGGGCAACAACAGCGGTCTCGGCACGTTAGGTTATGTCAGGCTATATTTGTCATTGCTCTGTTGGTTTGTGTTAGGCATTAGTAGCTTTGACTTCTCTGATGTACACAGAGATTGTATGGATTTCTGCGTTCTCTTCTCCACTAACGTGTTCCGCTTGACCGTGGAGAGGCCAGAAATAGCGTTCGCGGCAGGTTAGGTTGATTTCGATTATGTTTGATTATGATACGGTTGATTATGTTAGGATAGGGTAGCTTCGAGTTTAGTGCCGTAACCTGTTATTAGGTGGATTTATGTTTCCTAGAGTGCTTTAATGTTTTCAGCTTGTCTCTGGGAATGCCAGCAATAGTGACATCGGCACGTTATGTTGTTTCAGGTTACGTTCGGTTAGGCTGTCTTAGGCCATGCTTGGTCGGGATAGCATTAACTTTTGAGCTGTAAAATGCTATGCCGTGGACTTCTGCACCCTACAGCGCTCTAGTATGTAATGCTTGGCTTTGGGGCGGGCAACAATAGGGGTGTAGACGCATTAGGTTTTGTTAGGCTATGTTTGGTTACGTACCGTTCGCTTACCATGGGCTTGGGTAGCCTTGATTTTCCTTATATACACAGCCATTATATGGATTTCTGCGTTCTACACTCCAGTAATGTGCTCTGCTTGGCTCCGCGGTGGCCGGCAGTGGTGGTCGCGGCTCGTAAGGCCGAGTTAGGCTACGTTTGGTTATGTTACGATTGGTTAGGTTAGGGGAGGATAGCTTTGACATTAGTGCTATGGCCTGGTACTAGGTGAATTTCTGAGCCCTATTGTGCCCTAATACTTTCAGCTTGGCTCGGGCAACGCCAGCAATAGTGGCCTCAGCGCTTTATGCTGAGTCAAGTTATGTTCGGCTGGGTTGTGCTAGGAAATGTTTGGTCAGGATTGCTTTAACTTCTGTGCTGTGTACTGCTATTTGGTGTATTTTTGAGCTCTACTGTGCTCCAGCATCTTCTGCTATGCCCCGAGGAGCGCAACAATAGCGGTCTCGGCACGTTAAGTTTTGTCAGGCTATGCTTTGTTGTGCTCTGTTGGTTTGGGTTAGGCTTTGATAGCTTTGACTTATACGATATACACTGCGATTACATAGATTACTGCTCTCTACTCTCCACTAATGTCTTCCGCTTGACCCCCTGGTGGCCAGCACGTTTAGTTGAGTTTGGTTACGTTTGGTTATGTTTCGATTGCTTAGGTTAGGAGAGGATAACTTTGACCTTAGTGCTATCGTCTGCTATTAGGTGGATTTCTACTCCCTGCAGTGTTCTAGTGCTTTCAGCTTGGTTCTGGGAATGCCAGCAATTGTGGTTTCGGCTCGTTATGATGAGTCAGGTTACGTTCTGTTAGGTTGGGTCAGGCTAAGCTTGGTAAGTATAGCTTCAACTTTTTCGCTGTACACTGCTTTTCGGTGGATTTCTTCGATCTGCTGTGCCCTATTATGTCCAGCTTGGCTATGAGGAGGCCAGCAATGGTGGTCGTGGCACGATATGTTGAATTATACTGCGTTTGGCTGGGATATCTTTGGATAGCCACCACTTCTGTGCTATAAACCGCGATTCTATGGATTTCTGCGATCTAGTATCCTCCAGAATGTTCTGCTCGGCTCTGGTGAGGCCAGCAATATCGGTGGCGGTACGCTGTATTTAGCTATGCTACGCTCGGTTATGTTAGAACTGTATATATATGGATAGGATTGCTTTGACATTTTCGCTGTACACTGCTATTCGGTGCATTTCCGCGCTCTACGTTGCTCTGCTGTACTCCGCTCAACAGTGGGGAGGGGAGAAATAGCGTTCGTGGCAAGTTAGTTTGGGATTGCTTATGTTCGGTTAGGCCAGGATAGGTTAAGTTTGGCTAGAATAGCCTTGACTTTCGTGCCATACGCTGCTATTCGGTGGATACCTGTGATCCGCTGTGTCCTACTATATTCTGCTTGGCTCAGCGGAGGCCAGTAATAGTGGACTCGGTATGCTAGGTTGTGTTCGGTTACGTAACGTTTGATTAGGTTAGGAAAGTTTGGCTAGGATTTCCTTGACTTTTGTGGTATGCACTGCTACTCGGTGCATTTGCGCGCTCTGCATTGCCCTCCTATACTCCGCTCGAATCTGGGGAGGCGAGCAGTGGTGGTCGTGGCACGTTAGCTTGTGCTAGCTTACGTATGGTTCGATTATGTAAGGTTGAGTTTGGTTAGGATAGCTTTGACTTTCGTGCTGAACACTGTTATTCGGTGGATTACTGTGATCTACTGTGCTCTAATAAATTCTGCATGGCTTTGAGGATGCCTGGAGCAGTGATCGCGGCATGTTATTTTGAGTTATGCTACGTTCCGTTAGGTTGGGTTAGGTCTGGTTAGGTTAGTGTACCTTCGAGTTTTGCGCTGTTCACTGCATAGCGGTTAATTCATGCGCACTTCTGTGCTCTACTGCATACTGCTTACCTCCGTGGAGGCCAGCAATGGTGGTCTCGTCATGTTAGGTTGAGCTAGGTTACGTTAGAGTATGTTAAGTTTGGCTATGTTATGATAGACTAGTGTGTCTTTTATGCTTTACGCTGCTATTCGATGGATTTCTGTGACCTACTGTGCTGTAATGCAATCTGCTTGGCTCTGGGATGTCCAGGAGCAGTTGTCACGGAACGTCATGTTTTGTTATGCTACGTTCGGTTAGGTTAGATTAGGTCAGGCTTTGTTAGTGTATCTACGGCTTTTGTGCTATAAACTGACATTCGGTGGACTTCTGCGCTCTATTGTGCTCTAGTATGTACTGCTTGGTTCTGGAGAGTCCAGCAGTAATGGTCTCGGCACTTTAGTATGAGCTATAATACGTTCGGTTATGTTACGTTTGGCGAGGTTACGATAGGAAAGTACTGTCTATTGTGCTATACACAGCTTCACGGGGATTCCTGCGATCTACTGCTTTCCGATGTTTTCTGCTTTGATCAAGGGAGGCCAGCAATAACACTCTCGGCCGGTTAGGCTGGGTTAGGTTTCGTTAGGTTTGGTTAGGTCAGGTCATGTTTGTTGAGGATATCCTCGACTTTTGTCCCATTCACTGCAATGCGGCGGATTTCTGAGCTTTACATTGCCCTGCTACACTCTGCGCGACTCTGGGAGGCGAGGCTTCGTGCCTCGTTAGTTTGTGTTAAGTTTCGCTTGAATAGGTTAGGTTATGTCTAGTTTAGGTAGGATTGCTTTGTCTTTCGTGCCATACACTGATATTCGGTGGATTTCTGCGCTCTACTGAGCTGTACTATACCCTGCTCCTCGTTGGGGCGGCCACTAATAGTGGTCTCGGCAGGGTAATTTGGGTTAGGCAACGTATGGTTAGTTTACGTGTGTATGGGAAAGGTCTGGATGTCGGTAAATACGTTTGGTCGGTGAGATACTGAGATCCACTCTCATCTAGTATGCCCTGCTTGGCTATCGGGCGAGCAGCAATAGTGTGCTCGGCACGTTAGGCTGAGATAGGTTGCGTTCGGTTATATTACGTATGATTACGTTAGATTGGGGTAACTTCGACTATTGTGCTATGCACTGCGATTCTAGGGATTCCTCCACTCTACTGCCCTCTAATATGTTCTACTTGGCACCGGCAAGACAGCAATTGTGGTCTCGGCACGTTAAGTCTTGTTAAGCTACGTTCGGCACTGTTCCGCTTGGCAAAGTTACGATACCTTAGCTTCGACAATTGTGCTATGCACTGCGATGCTATAGACTTCTGCGCCCCACTCTCCTCTAATATCTTCTGCCTGGCTCCGAGGAGGGCAGCAATTGTGGTCTCCGCACTCTTGGTTGAGTTATGTTACGCTTGGCTTGGTTATGTTAGGATAGATTTAGTCATGGTATCGTTGACTTTTGCGCTATACAATGATATTGGGCCGTTGTCTACGCTCTGAATTGCTCTACTAGCATCTGCTTGTCTCTGGGGGGCCAGCAGCGCCGACCGTGGCATGTTTCGTTGAGTTAGCTTATGTTAGGTTACGTTACGCTTGGTCATGTTGGAGTGGGATAGCTTTGGCTTTTGTGCTATACACTGATATACGGTTGACTTCTGCGATCTGCTGTGCTCTAATATTTTCTGATTCGTTCTGGAGTGGCCAGCAAATTTGGTCGCTGCACGTTTGCTTGACATAGGTTACGATTGGTTTGGCTTGTGTGGGTTACGTTTGATTAGGATGGCTTTGACGTTTGTGCTCGGCACTGCTATTCGTTGGATTTCTACGCTCTACAGTGTACTAGTATATTCTGCTCGGATATGGAGTGGCTGGAAATTGTGGTCCCTGCACGTTACGTTCAGTTAGAGTACGTTTGGGTATGCTAGGTTACGTTGCGTTAGGTTAGGATAGCTTTGACTGTTGTGCAGCACACTGCAATTCTATGGACCTCTGCGCTGTACAGCTCGCCTCCACAATTTGCTTGTGTCTGGGGACTCCAGGAATAGTGGTCGTTGCAGGTTAGGTTTAGTTATGCTACGTTTGGTCAGGCTAAGCTTGGGTACGTTTTGTTAGGATGGCTTTGAGTTTCGTGGTGTACACTGTGATTCTCTGGATTTCTGAGCTCTACTGTTCTCTGCTGTATACCGCTTGGCTTTGGGTAGTGCAGCAATTGTGGCTGCATCACGTCCTGTTGAGTTATGCTTCGTTTGGTTATGTTACGTTGGTTTTGGTTGGGTTTGGGTATCTTTGACTTTTCTCCTATATACTGCGATCCCATGGATTTCTGCTCCACACTACCGTCTGATATGTTACGCCCGACTCCGGGGAGGACAGCAATCGTGGTCTGGGCACGATAGGATAAGTGAGGCTACGATTGTTTGGGCTATGCTTGTATGTGTTAGGGTAGGATAGCAATGACTTTCGTGGTATACGCGGTTATTCTGTGGACTTCTGCGCTGTAGTGTGCTCTAATATGCTGTCCTTGTCTTTAGAGATGCCAGCAATATTGGCCTCGCCACGTCACGTTTCGTTACACTATGTTCGTATAGGTTAGGTTTGGACAGCTTATGTAAGGGTATCTTCGACTTTTGCGCTATACACTGCTATTCGATGGTTTTCAGCGCTCTACATTGCTCTACCACTCACTGCTCGACCATGGCGAGGCGAGCAATAGCGTTCGTGACACGTCAGGTTGTGTCAGGATACGTTTGGTTAGGTTAAGTTAGGTTCAGTTTGGGTTCGATAACTTAGACTTTCGTGATATGCACTGTTAAACGGGAGATTTCTTCGTTCAACATTGCTCTACTATCCTCTGCTCGACACTGTGGAGGCGAGCAGTAGTGGTCGTCGCACGTTAGTTTGAGCTAGGTTGCGTTTGGTTTGATGACGTTAATATAATTTCGGTTGGGATAGCTTCAACTATCGCACTATAAGCTATTATGTGTTCGATTACTATGACCTAATGTGCTCTAGCATATTGTGCTTGGCTTTGTGGTCGCCTGCAGCAGTGCTCGCGGCACATTATGTTGAGTCATGCTACGCCCCGTTAGGTTAGGTGAGACAAGCTTACGAGGGGATATCTTCGTTTTTTGTGCTGTACACAGCTATCCGCGCATTTCTGCCATCTACTGCGTTCTAATTTTTTCTGCATGGATCTGTGGAGTCCAGCAATAGCCGCCTCGGCATGCCAGGTTGTGTTAGGTTACGTTTGGATTGGTAAGGCCTTTGGTTATGCTCGGTCAGGTTAACTTACGCCTTCGTGCTATACACTGGCATTCGGTGGATTTCGGCGCTCTGCTGTGACCTTATATGCTCTGATTTGCCCTGGGCATGCCAGAAACAGTTGCCGCGGCACGTTAGCCTGAGTTCGGACACGTTTAGGCTGGATACGTTCATTTGTGTCAGTTATGGGTAGCTTCGTCTTTTCTGCTATACGCTGCTGTCCTATGGATTACGGCGCTCTCGTCTCCTGCATCATGTTCTTCATGGCAATAGGGAGGCCAGCAATGGCGGACTCGGCTGATTAGGTTTAGTTAGCCTACGCTTCGACAGGTTATGTGAGGACAGGATAGGCTTTGATCTCTTTGACTTTTGTGCTATACACTGAGATTTGCTGTCTTTCTGCGCGCTACTCTGCTCCAGTACATTCCGCATCTCTCTGGGGTGGCCAGTAGTTGCGGCCGCGGCACGTTCGGTTGAGTTATGTTACGTCCGGTTAGGACAGATTTGGTTAATTTTCGTTAGTATGGCTTATACTTTTGTGCTATACACTGCAATTCGGTGGATTTCTGCGCTAAACTCTACTCTAGTATATTCTGCTTGGCCATGGGGAGGCCAGGAGCATTGGTCTCGGCACGTTAGTCTGAGTTATGCTGTGTTTGGTTGTGTTACGATTGGATATGTTCGGATAGCATAGCTAAGTCATTTGCTCTGTAAACTGCTATTCGGTGGTTGTTTGCGCACTACACTGCTCTACGTTAGGTTTAGCTGGTCCACGCTTGCTTAGGTTATGTTAGGTCAGGTTGGGTTAGAGCTTCTTTGCCTTTCTGCTATGCACTGCTATTTGGTGGTGTCTACGCTCTATTGTGCTCCATTATATTCCGCTTGTCTCTGGGAAAGCCAGCAACAGTGGTCTCGGATTGTTAGGTTAGCTAGGTTACGTTCCTTTATATCACGTTTGGATATGTTAGGAGAGGATTGAGTTGACGTTTGTGCCATGGACTTCTATTCGGTGGATTCCTCCGCTCTCCACTGCTCTACTATATTCTGCTCGACTCTGGGGAGGCCAATAATAGTGGTCTCGGGCGGTTATGTTGAATTAGGCTACGTTTGGCTACGTTACGCTATTTTGGGTTAGGTTTGTATGGATATGACTTACTCGGTACACGCTGATTTTCAGTGGATTTCTACGCTCGACTGTGCTCTACTATATTCTGCTTGCCCGTGGGGAGGCCAGGAATAGTGGTCGCGGCACGTTGTGTTGAGTTAGCGTATGTTTGACTACGCAGAGGTCCATAGACTATCAGCGTGTTGCACAAAAGTCAGTGCTACCCTATCCCAACGCAACCAAACGTAACATAATCGAACGTAACTGAACTAAAACAAATGGGCCCAGGACACTACTGCTTGCCTCCCCAGAGGCAACCAGAATATACTAATGAACGGTCAAGCGCAGAAACCCGCCTCATTTCAGTGTATAGCATGAGAGACAAACACAACCAATCCATACATGAAGTAACCTAAACCAACCAAACGTGGCGTAACAGAACGTAACGTGGCGAGACCACTATTCCTGGCTTCCCCTTACTCTAGCAGGACATACCAGAGCGCAGTATGGCGCAGAAATCTACGCAACAACAGGGTATAGCACAAAAGTCAAGGCAACTCTGTCCTAACATAGCCAAAGATAACATAACCGAACGTAACAGAACTACGAGGACACTACAGCTGGCCTCCCGAGCGCCAAGCAGAACATACTGTAGCACAGGATAGCGCAGAAATGCACCGAATAGCTGTGTATAGCACAAGGTCCAAGGCTATCCTGTCCTAACATAACCAACCGCTACATAACCGTACGTAACCTGACTCGCTCTAACGTGCCGCAAACACTATTGCTCGCATTCAAACATACGAGTGGAACATACTACAGAAGGACATAGCACAGAAATCATGGGAATCGCAGTGTAAAGCAGAAAAGTCGAAGCTATCCTAACCAAATCTAACCTAACCAAGTCAAGCCAAATGTAATCTAATCAAACCTAACTTGCCCACACCACTATTACTGGCCTCCCCTGAGCCGAGCAGAGTATAGTAGAGCACAGTAGAGCGCTGATATACCCCGAATAACAGTCTATGCCGATAAAGACAAGGATATCCGTACCTAACCCAAACCAACTTAACCTAAGCAAGCGTAACGTAACTCAGCCTAACGTGGCCACACCAATATTGCTGGCTTCCCCAGAGCCAATCAGAAGATACTAGAGCCCAGTATAGCGCAAAAGTCCACCGAGTAGCTGTAAATAACGCAAAAGTCTATGCTATCCTCTGATACCCTGAACAAACGTAGCATAACCAGACGTAGCCTACATCAAGCTAGCGTGCCGGGACCACAACTACTGTCCTCCCAGAGTCGAGCATAGCGAATTAGAGCACAGCAGGGCGGAGATATCCGCAGAACAGCAGTGCATAACTCAAAAGGCAAAACAATCACCTCCGACCCTAGCCAAACATAACTTAAGGAATCGTGTCCCATCTCAAACTAATGTACCAAGACGATTACTACGATTACTACACCGCATAGCAGTGCATAGCACAACTGACAAAACTACACTGTCCTAACCTAACTTAAACTAACGTGCCGTGGCCACTATTCTGGAAACCCTAGTGCCAAGCGGAATATGCTAGAGCACACTAGAGCGCAGAGAGCCACCAAATAGCAGCGTATATCAAAAGGTCCTATATATTCCAATCTAACCTGACAGAGCCTAGGCTAACCAAACGTGGACTAACTAAACCTAACGAGTGGATTCCACTGTTTCTAGCCACCCCAGTGCCCAGCAGAACACACTGGAGCACAGAAGAGCGCAGAAACTCAACGAAAAGCAGTATACAGTACAAAACTCAAAGTTATCCTATATTAACCTAACCAAACGTAACATAAACAAGCGCAACATAATGAAGCCTAACGTGCCGAGACCACTATTCCTGGCGTCCCCAGAGCCGAGCAGAGCGTATTACAGCACGCTAGAACGCAGAAATCCACCGAAAAGCAGTGTACAGCACAAAAGTCA
This sequence comes from Eufriesea mexicana, assembly GCF_001483705.2. Taxonomy (NCBI): domain Eukaryota; kingdom Metazoa; phylum Arthropoda; class Insecta; order Hymenoptera; family Apidae; genus Eufriesea; species Eufriesea mexicana. Next base: position 39,651 of record NW_016908247.1, on the reverse strand, counting down.
AAGCTATCACATCCTAACCTAACCAAACGTAACAAAGGCGGACGTAAGGGAACACAACCTGTCGTGCCACGACAACTATTGCAGGCACACGGCTAGCCGAGCAGAGTATAGAAGAGAAATATAGAGCGTAGAGATCATCCGAATATCAATGAAAAGCGCTATAGCTATTCTATACCAACCATACTTAACGTAACATAACCAATCGCAAAATTTCACTGCCAAAGGTGTCGAGACCACTGTTGCTGCCAACCCCAGAAGCAAGCAGTACACACTAGAGCACAGTAGAACGCAGAAATCCACCGAATTGCGGCATACAGCACAGAAGATAATGCAACCATAACCAAACATAGCCTAAACCACAGCAAACCAACGTAACCTTGCCTTACCTATCGTGTCGAGACCACTATTGCTGGCATTCCCGGAGCCAAGCATAAAATATTAGGGTACTGTAGGGCGCAGATAACCAACTAGTAGCAGGCTATAGAACTAAAGTCAAAGCTATCCTCTCCAAACCAATCCAATCGTTACATAACCGAACGTAACCTAACTAATACAAACGAACTGCGACCACTATTGCAGGCGTCCACAGTGCCAAGCAGGGCATACTAGAGCCCAGTAGAGCGCAGAAATTCACCGAATAGCAGTGTACAGCACAAAAGCTAAAGCTTCATATACAAAACTTAGCCTACCCCAACATAACCGAACGTAGTATGAGCCATCATAACGTGCCGAGACCACTATTGCTGGCCCTGCCAGAGACGAGCTAAAAATGTTAGAGCACTGTAGGGCGCAGAAATCCACCTAATGCCGGAATATGGAACTAAAGCCAAACGTACCCTCTCCTAACCTACCCAGGCCTAACGTAGCCAAACGTTACCTAACACAAGCTAACGTGACGCGACCACTACTGATGCCCTCCCCAGAGCCAAGCAGGGCACATTAGCATAGAGTAAAGCGCGGAAATGCATAGAATCGCAGTGTATATCAGAAAAGTCGAAGCTAGACATACCCAAACCAAAAAATCATCACATCACCAAACAGAGCATAACTCATCCTAACGTGGCAAGACCGCCATTTCGGCCTGCCCCAGAGCAAAGCAGGGCATACTAGAGCCCAGTAGAGCGCAGAAATTCACCGAATAGCAGTGTTCAGCACGAAAGTTGAAGCCATCCTGCACAAACGTAGCCTAACACAACATAACCGAGCATAACCTGACACAACCTAATGTGCCGAGACCACTATTGCTGGCCTTCCCAGTGCCAATCTGAAAATATTAGCGCACTTTAGGGCGCTGAAATACACCTAGCAGCAGACGCTATTTATAAAGACAAAGCTATCGCCTCCTAACCTATCCAATCGTAACATGACCGAACCTAATCTGACCCAACACAGCGTGCCTAAACAACTATAGCTGGCTACCGCAAAGCCAAGCAGAACACATTAACGGTGATTAGAGCGCAGAGAACCATAGCATCGCAGTAGGTATCAGAAAAGTTAGAGCTGCCTAAACCTAACACAAACGGACAGAACACAACCATACTTAGGATAACTCAAACTTACGTGGCGAGACCGCTATTCCTGCACTCTCCATGGCCAAGCAGGACCTACTAGAGCACAGTAGATCGCAAAACCCCACCGAATAGCTGTGTACAGCACATAAGCTAAAGCTACATTTACCAAACTTGGCCTACCCCAACCTAACCGAGCGTAGCATGTTTCTTCATAGTCTGAAGAGATCGCTGTTGCTGGCCTTGCCAGAGCCAAACAAGAAATAATAGAGCGCTGTAGGGCGCTGAAATCCTCCTTATGGCAGACAATCGCACTAAAGTCAAATGTATCCCCCCCCCCTAACTCCCCCCCTCACCATACCAATATTAATACATCCAAACGTAAGCTACCTCGACCTAGCGTGCCGCGACCACTATTGCTGGCCTCCGAAGAACCAAGCGGATCACAAAAGTGTAGAGTAGAATGCAGATATCCGTAGAATCGCTGTGTATATAAAAAAAGACATAGCCACCCAGGCCTAATCCAAACCGCCAGAGCATAACCAAACATAGTATGACACAACCTAACGTGTAGAGACAGCTATTGCTGCCCGAAAAAGTACAAAACCGGACAAACTGGTGCACAGTAGCTCGCAGAAATCCACCGAATAGCTGTGTACTGCACTGAAATCAAAGATAACCTCTCCTAACATATAGCAACGTAATATATCCGAATACAGCATATCTAAGCTATACGTGCCGTGACCACTATCGCTGTTCTCCCCAGCGCCAAGCAGAGTAAACTAGGGCTTAGTATAACGCAGAAAGCCACTGAATAGCAGCGTATAGCAAATAAATCAAAGCTATCCTCCCCTAACATAACCAAACGTAGCATAACCAAACGCAAACCGACTCAGAATAACGTGTAGAGACCAATACTGCTGGCATCCCCATTGCCAAGCAGAGTATACTGGAGCACAGCAGAGCGCAGAAATCCACCGAATAGCTGTGTATAGTACAAACGACAAAACCATCCTAACCAAACATAGCCAAATCTAACCAAACCGAACGTAGCCTAAATGAAACAAACGTGCCACGACCACCGCTGCTGGCCTCCACAGAGACATGCAGATGACTGAAGAGCAATGCAGCGAACAGATATCAACCGAATAGCCGTGCGTAGCACAAAGGTCAAAGCTATCCATTACAGTGTAAGGCACGAAAGTAAAGATTAACATATCCTAACGCGCCGTAGCCTACCCTAACTGCACGTTTCCTAACTCAACATAACCTGCCGCGAACGATATTGCTGACATCCCGAGAATTGAGCAGAATATGGTACAGCGATGTAGGGCGCAGAAATCCGCCGAAGAGCATTGTATAGCACAAAAGTCGAAGCTATCTTATCCTTACTTAACCAAACGTAACCTAACTAAACGTAACATATCACATCCTACCGCGCCGCGGCCACTATTTCTGGAATTGCCAAAGCAAAGAAGGGGAAACTGGGTCACAGTTGGGCGAAGCACTCCACCGAACAGCAGTGCACAGCTGAAAAGTGAAAGCTACGCTGGCCTCACATAACTAAGCGTAACACAACCGAACGTAACATGACCCAACCAGATAAGATGAGATAGGTCACGTCTGGTTAGGTCAGGTTAGGTTGCGTTTTGTTAGGATCGCTTCGTCTTTTGCGCTATACCCTGCTATTCGACCGATATCAGCCCACTGCATTGCTCTACTAGCGTCTGCTTGAACCTGAGGAGGTCAGCAATGGCGGTCGTGGAAAGTTCGGCTGAGATAGGTCACGTTTGGTTAGGCCAGGTTATGTTAAGTTTGGTTAGGATGTCTTTGACCTTTGTGCTATACACTGCCATGCGGTAGATTTCCGCGCTCTACTTTGCTCTAGCATGTTCTGCTTGGATCTCGG